>NC_056439.1:20714583-20779583 GCF_018296145.1 Oncorhynchus tshawytscha
TATGTTGGAAATAGGTTGCCATTTGGGACCTCTGTCCCAGACCAACCAACCAACCCCCTGGACAGTGGACCTCCAAGCAGTATTAGTTTAGCCACCATATGCTAGCCACATGTGCCTGGGCTCTGCCTCGACGTTAATTGGATACTCAGGCCCCCAATTAAGGCTCTGGCCCAAACGAGGACCAGAAGAAAAACAACCAGGCTTCTTCCTCTCCTCCTCTTCTCTTCCTCTCCTCCCTTCTTTCCCTGGGACTTCATTAAGAGGATGGTGAAGGGACATCCTGGGGGGAAAGAAGGGACACAGGCGTACACACATCTAAACACACACAGACACACACACACACACACACACACACACACACACACACACACACACACACACACACACACACACACACACACACACACACACACACACACACATACACATACACACCCACACACAAACATATTTTGGGTATAAACATATAGTACAAACACTGACATACATACTGTACATGGACACACACACTGCACACACGCACATAAACAGTGTGACCTAGTGGCACAGCCGGAGCGAACCAGTGGAGAGAGGAAGAGAGAAAAGAGAGAAATGTTAATTACACACAGAGGGTATGTATTCCTCTTCCTCAGTTCAGGCCTAAAAAATATTACAAATTCATAATATGAATTTTAAATGATTATGCTATTCCTCACGAATGCGTAGTGTGTGTGTGTGTGTGTGTGTGAACGCTCTGATGGTAAACGTGTGTTGTATTTGCCCTCTGCGGATGGAACTGCAGCCTTGTGTCTGTCTCCTTAGAGGTGTGTGTGTGTGTGTGTGTGTGTGTGTGTGTGTGTGTGTGTGTGTGTGTGTGTGTGTGTGTGTGTGTGTGTGTGTGTGTGTGTGTGTGTGTGTGTGTGTGTGTGTGCGTGCGTGCGTGCGTGCGTGCGTGCGTGCGTGCGTGCGTGTGTATGCACATGTACAGATGTAGGATCTGAATTTGATCACTCTTTTGTTGCTGAAAACTTTCAGGAAATGCAAACTTGTAGTGCATTCAAGGTTTAAAAAAGCTTCTAAAGTTTGTACTTTCCACTTTAAAATGTCAGGCTTGATTTAACCTAACAAAAAATGTATCACCCCTACAAAAATTGTCCATTATTTATAATTCACATAATAATTCACATGTTCTGTTGCTGCAGGATTATTTTCCTGCTGTCGCAAACTGGCTCAAATTAAGATCCTACATCTGCATGTGTGGTAGTTTACTTATAAATTCATCATCCACGAGGCTTTGCTCATGATTATTTGTGACTCACGTCTTTCCATTTTAGCGCCAGTCTGACACAGACACCGCTACTAAACAGGCGACAAGCCTTGTAATGAAGTTGATTTTTTAATGTTGCTGCCACACAGGATAAAGTGCTGTCTAATCAAGCCGCCCTGCCCACCCCTGCCCACCCCAACATTCACATACTATTTCCTCAGACGGGCAGCCTCAGTGGGACTGATGGCAGTGTGTGTACACCATGCATTTGTTGTTGTGTGGCTAATGTCATTAGTGACATCCTACTGTTTTTAAAAGGCATTAGCCTAGACAGCTCCAGCTCTAATGCTACTTCGAGTTCCCTCTGCGTTTGTGTTTCGTCCTCTTAACTACTCTGGCTGTGTAGCTTCTTCTTCATTCATCCCACATGGGGAAATATATAAGAGATGCTAATTGAAATAGATAGAAGGAGAGCAATGGAATGGATAGATATTCTCCTCTCTTGTCCTCTCTCCTCTTGATATTGTGCCCCCTGTACTTGTTTGCATTTCTTCTCCTTGACTACTCTTAGTGGTCTCTGTCCATCCCATGTTGATATACTCAGAATAGTGAACAGAGATAGAACAGAGAGGGGAAGTTAACTTCTCTCTAGATAGATGTTGTCCTATCATTGTTCTCCCTCTACTTGTGTTAGCATTTATTCTCCTTGACTAGGCTACACTTACTGGCTTCCTGTGGCCATCCCATATGGATCCAGAGATATAGAGATTTAAGAGATGCCTGTCAAAGTATATAGGGACGTGAACATCCTCTTAATTGTGTCTGGTTATCAGATAGAGGTTTAACTTTTAATGGAGGGCTATAAATTTAACATCAGCAGTCCTCTTAGCGTAGTGGTGGCTGCCTGTGTCTCGGCGGGGCGGTGATAGGTTGTTGCTGTTGTCCTGAAGCTCGCCTGCAGACTGCCCTGGAGGGAGCACTCTCCACGGGCGCTATAGAGCCCCCTGCCCTGACACCCCTCACACAAGCACGCACACACACACAGAAGCACATGCACACACACACATGCACACGCACACAGAAGCGCAGGCACATGCACACACACATTCATACAGACGAAGGATCTAAGTTTGAGCCAGTTTACTACATCAGGAAAATAATCCTGCAGCAACAGAAAATGTGAATTATTATGTGGATCATAATTCTTAAAAAAAAAAAATTATTGTAGGGGTTGATGCACTTTTCGTTAGGGCAAATCAAGTCTGACTTTTTAAAGTGTAAATTGCAAACTTTTAGAAGACTTTTTAAACCTTGAATGCACTACTAAATGGCATTTCCTGCTGTGAAGGACAATTCTCAGCATCAAAAGAGTGATCAAATGAAGATCCTACAAGTACACGCACATACTTTTGACAAACACACACACAAACACTTGCGCAAGCACACAGGCACACACACAAAAAAAAACCTGTCACCCTTTAATCCCATTCCACACATGCAGAATTCATCCCAGCTTGTGATGTGTTAATGATCCCTCTGCACTTCTAGACATCTCTTTGCTACACAAAGAATAGGAACTAAAAATGATTACAAGCACACTAACAGATGATAAACTCTATAAATAAAGTTGCACGAGTACTTCCAGATATTTATTGGATGGCCGAACCTTTGTCAGCCAGAGACAGAGGGGATCACACCTAAATAAGACAACAAACAGGGACAGGCACAGGGAGAGACAGTGGCCACATCTGTGCAGATGCCTCTAACTCATCCCTTTTAACTATCAGGGGGACATATTTCAGCGTTGCGCAGGACCATCAATCCCATTTAGTAGTCACTGAGAGGTCCACACACAACCCTGAACATGTGGTGGCAAACCTGGCCCACTAGTTGAGCCTGGGCCCCAATTAAAAGCACGTTTTGGGCGGCAGGTAGTCTAGTGGTTAGAGTGTTGGGCCAGTAACCGAAAGGTTGCTGGATTGAATCCCCGAGCTGACAAGGTAAAAATCTGTCGTTATGCCCCTGAACAAGGCAGTTAACCCACTGTTCCCTGGTAGGCTGCCATTGTAAATAAGAATTTGTCCTTAACTGACTTGCCTAGTTAAATAAAGGTTAAAAAAATACATAAAAAAACATTACCAGAGCCTAGCTATTGCCCAGCTAGCAGCTAGTGACTGGCTACTGTCCCTCAGCCCTGGTCAAATATTTAGCCTGCATCCCAACTGCTTTTGACCAGAGCCCATAGTTATCTGGTCAAAGGTGGTGCAGGAAATAGAGTGCCATTTGGGACAGATTTATAAATTGCTAGCTAGAGCAGCGCGCTTCTGTGCTAGCCTAGTGCTATTCTACCTCCAGGCATGTCTTCAGGCCCTCTTCATTAAGCTTGTTAGTTCCTGCCAAGGGAGAAACAGGGACAAATGTGCCAGTCACCATCTCTCCCTATCTCTCTTTCTCTCTCTCCTCTCCTCTCTCTCTCCTGTCTCTCGCTCTCTCTCTCTCTCTCTCGCTCTCTCTCCTGTCTCTCTCTCTCTCCTCTCTCCTCTCTCTCTCACTTTCTCTCTCTCCTCTCTCTCTCTCCTGTCTCTCTCTCTCCCTCTCTCTCTCTCTCTCCTGTCTCTCTCTCTCTCTCCTGTCTCTCTCTCTCTCCTGTCTCTCTCTCTCCTCTGTCTCTCTCCTCTCCTCTCTCTCTCCTGTCTCTCTCTCTCCTCTCTCTCTCCTGTCTCTCTCTCTCCTGTCTCTCTCTCTCTCCTCTCTCTCTCTCTCTCTCTCTCCTGTCTCTCTCTCTCTCTCTCTCTCTCTCTCCCTCTCTCTCTCTCTCTCTCTCTCGCTCTCTCACTCTGTCTCTCTCTCTCCTGTCTCTCTCTCTCCTCTCTCTCTCTCTCTCTCTCCTGTCTCTCCCTCTCTCTCTCTCTCTCTCCTCTCCTGTCTCTCTCTCCTCTCTCTCTCTCTCTCTCTCCTCTCTCTCTCTCTCTCCTGTCTCTCTCCTCTCCTCTCTCTCTCTCCTGTCTCTCTCCTCTCTCTCTCTCTCTCTCTCTCTCTCTCTCTCTCTCTCTCTCTCTCTCCTGTCTCTCTTTCTCTCTCTCTCTCTCTCTCTCACTCTCTATCCTGTCTCTCTCTCTCTCTCTCTCTCTCTCTCGCTCTCTCACTCTCACTCTGTCTCTCTCTCATCTCCCTGTCTCTCTCTCTCTGTCTCTCTCTGCCTCTCTCTTTCTTGTCTCTTTCTTCTCTCCCGCTGTCTTTGTTTGTGACAGAGCTGGAAGTGGTTGGTCTTGGCAAGCGGGATGGGCCTCCCATAAACCTCTATCTTTGCTTGTGGAGTGGGGATCTTGGCTCGGGACACAACCCAGTTGTTTAGCATCAACAGTGTTTTGTAACTTTTAAACTGTAATCTGGCCCCTTAAGAGGGGTTTTCTTTTTTCATCCAACATGTTTAACTAATGGTGCTATTAGCGAGCACTTAAAGGGAAAGTCCCAAAATGTTTTGCATGTCAGCAGTCAAGGGTTAAAGATATTGAACTTTCAAGAAGCAAGGGTCACTGACCTCATCATCATGATAATGCAAATTGCCTTGCACAGTCTTCCTTAAATATTTTACTCAATGAAGTCTAGTTTTGTTGCATCATTCTCTTCCGTGTGTTTGTATGATTAGTGGGTTCGTGTCTGTGCTTGCAGGTGAGGTTGGCAGAATGGCCCCACTGCTCTTTTTCCACACAGTGCTGCTGATGCAATCATGTTGGCCATACTAAACACACACACACACACACACACACACACACACACACACACACACATTTGTGTGTTTATGTGTGTGCATACATAACATAAGGGCTGTTTTTCTGTGTCCAAGGTGTCCTTGGAGATCAATCCCCTGCATCTTCGCTTTAATGAAGCCCCAAGCAGGCACTAGGGAGGGAGGGTAAAGCGAGACCTACGACGGCCCTTAATTGGGTCTTAGTAGCCTATTAATGCTGGAGGCTGGGTGACCTCCCTCCCGTGGCCACTTTACAATCACTAACGTGACATCTCTAAAGCACTGGGCCTCGCTGAACAACAGGACCAAACAGAGAACCATTTCCCCTCCCTCCTTTTGTAGGACCTGTCTCCCCAGTCCCCACCGGCACCGGCATTAGGCCCTTTGTTGACACGATGGCCATTATTTTTCATGGCAACAGGGTCTTAATCAATGAGGTGGAGGTGGTGTGTTTAGAGTGCCCAGGTCCCACTGCACACACACATATACACTCATAAACGTGCACACACACACACACACACACACACACACACACACACACACACACACACACCCCCTCCATTGTTCCCATCTACTTGTAAAGAACTGACACCTTTCATAACATTTCCATACCACTGTTGTGATAAAAACACAAAAAAAACGATATATTTTTTTTTACATTTGAGGAGAGTTTGTGTTATGGCATTTTCAATCACAACATATGGCAGGGATGCCTTCGCTTTCCTAAAGACAGGATTTTATTTTTCATGTTGATCAGGGCCTTCGCTCTCCAGACATCAGCAGACACTGAGAGAGAGGGGAGAGAGAGGATGAGAAAGAGAGAGGTGAGAGGAAGAGAAAGAGAGAGGGGGAGAGAGAAGCTAGAGGAAGGTGAGAGAGAGAGAGAGAGAGAGCGAGAGAGAGAGAGAAAGTGGGGAGCGTTCCGTTCAGAAGAAGTGCTCTCTGAAAAGAAGTGATGGCTGCATCAAAGCAGGCTGTCAGCTAAAAGGTAGACTTCATCATCAGGAGAGAGAGAGAGAAACAGGAGAGGAAAGATACTTTGTTTTCAAACAGCCGTCTTGAGCCGATGGTGTGGCAGGCAGACAGACAGACAGACATGTAGCTAGTCTAATTAATAACAGAGTGTTCGCTGTGTTGACCTAAAAATGTTAGCTGCTCATCACCATCAACTGATATATTTTTAATAGGAGAGGGAGGTTGGCAGGCAGTTCTCGAATCCATGCTTTCATATCAAAGCAGAATAACAGGCTGTTGACCTTATGCCAACGGCATTTATATATACCACCTCTGGGTTCTGGTTCATCATCTTCTCCAAAGGGTTACATATCCTACATAGAGCTACATTGGGCAAGTATACCCACAAAATAATTCAGGAGACTGGTCCAGTTCAACACCATGGCCAGTTGGCCTATATACTGTATCCATCAGTCTATTGACTAATTTCAAGTTTCACAGTTCTAGACAACCAATTAGTAGCTGTGTGTTTGAAGACAAAAGGGCTTAATGTTAATAGGTTAAATACTTACCATAGAGCTACTGTGACCACTTATCACTTCTAAGGACACCTAGAAGGGTACTTAGAAGTACACTTTGTTACCCACAAGGTCCCATGTTTTTTTTATGTGTATAAGCTGTGGCTCCACTCTGGTCACGCCTTGACACTTGGTTTGATTGAAATAGGAGGTGGGTGTGTCAGGAAGAAGGCAAGTCATCATTCGGTGAATCCCAAACCACCTCCTCGCCCCTACCAATTCGATTGGGGAGTTCTCCGGTGTTACATGTTGCGGACGAAACGGAGAGGATGACTTCCAGAGATTAGCGAGAGGACTATACTCGCAAACTTTTGCTTAGACTCAAGGTTTATTTATACCTATGGCCTACAAACAATAGCTGGGAGTTAGTTGTCTGGGGGGGGGGGGAGAAAACAACTTAAAACTGCCTGTTACTAGCAGAGAGGTTTGGAACTCTCTTTGTTATTGGTTTATGAACTAATTTAACGCCTGGTCATGTCACCAGGCAAGCTGAAACTCCCGCCCAAGCAAACAGGCTGATTAGAAGGTCCTGTGTAGATTGTATTTTAAACCAGCAACTATCAAGAAATGACACTGATCACATTGCACATGTTAATAGCTGGGAGTTAGTTGTCTGGGGGGGGGGGAGAAAACAACTTAAAATAGCCAATGAGAGCTCCCCAGAGAAGAAGCCAGTGATATGATGACGTTGTTTGGCATCACCCAGATTGTGTAGACTTTCGAGCAGGAGTGATGACTACTACTAGTATGTGTTTGTATTTGCCTTTAACCAAAGCCAAAGTGTCAAATCGTTACAGCTCTGAAGTTCACAAGCAATGTTATTTCATTCAAAATGTTGGCTCGATTTTTCAACTTCATATGACAAGTGTGAATGTCTGACTGAAAAAGTTTGAGGCTGCTTTGTGCCCCAGCTGGTTGTAGCTACGAATTGTAATCACATCATCACATGATTGTTTTAGTGAGACAGCATGGCATAGAGAATCCTCATGACCAAGTTAAAAATCTTGTTGTGTGTGACCCATGTCTGTGCCACATCGTTTAGTGTGCGCACCACTGCGTTGGCAAGAAAATAAAACTACAGGAAAGACGATAGTTTAATGTGAGAGGCTAAGCGTTATTAGTATTAGTAACTAGTGTAAAACTGGCTTCAGTGATATAATGGCGCCAGATGGGATGGTTGCCATTTTAAGGGCTCCTAACCAACTGTGCTATTTTTTTGTCGCATTGTTTGTAACATATTTTGTACATAAAGTTGCTGCTACCGTCTCTTCTGAATGAAAAAGAGCTTCTGGACATCAGAACAGCGATGACTCACCTCGAACTGGACAAAGATTTCTTCTTTAATGAGTCCGACACGAAGGATATACTGCTTAAAGGATATACACGAAGGATATACTGATCAGGCCCAAATCCCCGTCATTTGCGTGAAGATAAGGCGAGGAAACAGAGGGAGAAGGTTAGGGAGGATTCGTAGGCAAGTGAGTAAACCGACACTACCATCGGTTCAATTGGCCAACATGCAATCATTGAAAAACAAACTGGATGATCTATGGTCGAGACTATCCTACCAACAAGACATTAAAAACTGTAATATCTTATGTTTCACCGAGTCACGGCTGAACAACGACACGGATAATATAGAGCTGGCTGGGTTTGGCAGGACAGATCAGCTACGTCTTGTGAGACTAGGGGCGGGGGTGTGTGTCTATTTGTCAATAATAGCTGGTGCGTGATGTCTAATATTAAAGAAGTCTCAAGGTATTGCTCGCCTGAGGTAGAGTACCTTATGATAAGCTGTAGACCACACTATCCTCCAAGAGAGTTCTCATCTATATTATTCATAGATGTCTATTTACCTCCACAAACTGATGTTGGCACTCAACGAGCTGTGTAAGGCCATAAGCAAACAAGAAAATGCTCATCCAGAAGTGACGTTCCTAGTGGCCAGGGACTTTAATGCAGGCAAACTTAAATCGGTTTTACCTAATGTCTACCAGCATGTCCCATGTGCAACCAGAGGGGGAAAAAACTCTAGACTACAGGGACACATACAAAGCTCTCCCTTGCCATCCATTTGGCAAATCTGACCATAATTCTATCCTCCTGATTCCTGCTTACAAGCAATACCTAAAGCAGAATGTATCAGTGACTCACTCAATACGGAAGTGGTGAGTTGATGCAGATGCTACGCTACAGGACTGTTTTGCTAGCAACGACTGGAATATGTTCTGTGATTCATCCAATGACATTGAGGAGTATACAACCTCTGTCACCGGCTTCATCAATAAGTGTGTCGAAAACGTCGTCCCCACAGTGACTGTACGTACATATCCCAACCAGAAGCCACGGATTACAGACAACATCCGCACCGAGATAAAGGCTAGAGCTGCGGATTTCAAGGACCAGGACACTAATCCAGATGCTTATAAGAAATCCCGCTATCAAACAGGCAAAGCGTCAAAACAGGACTAAGATTGAATCCTGCGACAGCGGCTCTGGTGCTCGTCAGATGTTGCAGGGCTTGCAAACTATTACGGACTACAAAGGGAAACCCAACTGCAAGCTGCCCAGCGATGCGAGCCTACCAGATGACCTAAATGCCTTTTATTCTCGCTTCGAGGCAAGCAACACTGAAGCATAGTTGTACTGGACGACTGTGTGATCACGCTCTCCATAGCCGATGTGAGCAAGACCTTTAAGCAGGTCAACATTCATAAGGCCGTGGGGTCAGACTGATTACCAGGGCGTGTACTCAGATCATGCGCGGACCAACTGGCAAGTGTCTTCACTGACATTTTCAACCTGTCCCTGGACAAGTCTGTAATACCTACATATTTCAAGCAGACCACCATGGTCCCTGTGTCCAAGAAAGCGAAGTTAACTGCCTAAATGATTACCACCCCGTAGCACTTGCGTCAGTAGCCATGGAGTGATTTGAAAGGCTGGTCAGGACTCACATCAACACCATCATCCCAGAAACCCTAGAACCACTCCAATTCGCATACCACCCCAACAGATCCACAGATGACGCAATCTCAATCGCACTCCACACTGCCCTTTCCCAGCTGGACAAAAGGAACACATATGTGAGAATGCTGTACAGCTCAGCGTTCAACACCATAGTTCCCACAAAGCTCATCACTATGTTAAGGACCCTGGGACTGAACACCTCCCTTTGCAACTGGATCCTGGGATTCCTGATGGGCTGCTCCCAGGTGGTAAGGGTAGGCAACAACACATCTGCAATGCTGATCCTCAACACCGAGGGCCCTCAGGGGTGCGTACTTAGTCCCCTTCTGTATTCCCTGTTCACCCACGACTGCGTGGCCAAGCACGACTCCAACACCATCATTAAGTTTGCCGATGACACAACACAACATCGACAACAATGAGACAGCCTATTTGGACGATAGCCTATGGCTGTGTTATGCCAGGACAACCACCTCTCCCTCAGTGTGAGACAAGACAAGGATCATGGACTACAGGAAAATGAGGGCCGAACAGGCCCCCATTAACATCAGCGGGGCTGTAGTGGAGTGGGTTGAGAGTTTCAAGTTCATTGTTGTCCACATCACCAATGAACTATCATGGTCCAAACACACCAAGATAGTTATGAAGAGGGCACGACAAAACCTTAACCCCTCAAGAGACTGAAAAGATTTGGCATGGGTACCCAGATCCTCAGAAAGTTATACAGCTGCACCATCGAGAGCATCCTGACCGGTTGCATCACAGCCTGGTATTGCAACTGCTCGACACCATAAGGCGCTACAGAGGGTAGTCCAGGACCTATATAATAGGTGGTGTCAGAGGAAAGCCCATAAAATTGTCAAAGACTCCAGTCACCCAAGTCATAGACTGTTCTCTCTGCTCGTGCATGGCAAGCAGTACCGGAGCGCCAAGTCCAAAAGGCTCCTAACATCTTCAACCCCCAAGCTATAAGACTGCTGAACAATGAATCAAATGGCCACCTGTATTTTTTACATTGAACCACCCCCCTTTGTTTTCACATTGCTGCTACTCGCTGTTTATTATCTTTGCATAGTCACTGTCGTGTCTTTACTATCATTAAATGTGAAGACTGTTATTTTATCAAATCAATTCTCTATGTGTAATTATTATTACGTGATTAAACTAATCATGTAAATTTAATTAACCAGGAAGTTCGGGCACCACGGAAAATGTTGATTTACAGAGCTATAATTTTCAGAATATAACTCTTCAGATATTTTAATATCTGACCGATTAGTCATTCTCATTAATGTATTATTATTACCTTGTTAGTCTTATTCCAAACATGGGTTGCTACATGATACAAAGAAAAAGTCCCTAGCAGACGAAACCGATATGATGGCTTGGTAGACAAAGAAAAGGGGTGTGGCAGTTCAAGAGCGGAAACTCATAGAGGATTACTGCACTCATAGAAATTGCTAATACTTTACATGAACGACCGCTCATTTGAAAATAAATTGCAATTGACATATTTATGAGTGTATTTCTCGCTGTCTCTGTATGTGGTCGCCAGTCCATATGCTGGAGAGAGTCGACAGAAAATTATCTGGTTGAGTTTCCCCGATGATCAAGGTCGTAGGTGGTTGTCGGTGGTTAGAATTAATACTTCAGAGTCCCATACGGAAATGTTCTCATAGAATAGATGCTTCGGCGGTTGTCGGTATTCTCGTTCTAGGTTTCGGAATTTCTAGCTGCAGACTACTAATTCCTGTCATCTAGAATTTGCTCCTGCTGTAGATAATTAATAGTCTCAGAGTTGAGACACGGTCTTAACCATTCGAGACGTCCGGCTCACTGTGGGTCTCTTTGGCTTGAAATGTAAATTTATTCATGTGTGGTTTTATACATTTTAGATAAAAGGGCGGATCCATGACGCCTGATGTAATGGGGCGGCAGGATAGCCTAGTGGTTAGAGCGTTGGACTAGTAACAGAAAGGTTGCAAGGTCATATCCCCAGGCTGACAAGGTAATAAAATGGATGGCCACTGCCTAGTTAAACTTTACATGGAAGACAATGCTCTCATTTTGAAGGTTAACATCACATTACGTCATTGCACAAATAGTTTCATCTTTTACTCTTTCATTTTATACAAGAATTCGATACAAACCCTATAATTGAGAAATTTACAGATTCAGCGGTACAGTTATGTGTGTTTCCTGTCCTTCATGAAGGTCACCAAATGAAACACTCAACATGACTGTCCTTTAAGTGTCCACGGACCACTCAAAGTAGAAATATTGTTTGGCCAAGTCTTTCTTTGTTCTCTCTAGGCTCTCTACCTCCATACTGCATGGCAGTTTCTACACTGTATTTATGATTTGAGGTAATACACCTGGTTTAGGAGAGAGATTGAGAGAGAAGGGGGGGGGGAGCCACGATCTACACACAGAAAGGGCCACGTCATGACATCACTTTACCATTACCTACATGTACAAATATCTGGCACATGTAACAAATATTTGATTTGATTTGATCAAGCTAACATCATTTTCAGGTTAATTACTGCTATTTGACAACACCACGAGAGCCTTCGCCTTTGACTTATACAATTATGAACGCAACCTGCAACAATTTCAAAGACTATACTGAGTTACAGTTCACATAAGGAAATCAGTCAATTTAAATACACTCATTAGGCTCTAATCTATGGATTTCACATGAATGGGCATTCAGATATGTGTCTGTTGGTCAGTCAGATCTTTATGCCTGCTCATACCATAACCCAGGCTGGTGCCACCATAGGGCACTCTGTTCATAACGTCGGGAACTGACATCAGTCAAACCGCATCGCCATGTCTGGTGAGTATGAAGTCCATGGAAGAACTGGGGCATTTTCAGCTTCCAGGAATTGTGTACAGATCCTTGCGACATGGGGATGCTGAAATTGAGGTGATGGCAGCGGATGAATATGAGGCCATCAATAAAATGCTATTGTGTTCATAGTGATGCCTGCTCATGGCCATACACATGTTCTGCGGTTGTGAGGCCGGTTAGGGCACTCTGTTCATAACGTTGACATCAGCAAACTGCCACAATTCTCTAACACGGCGTTGGCTTTTATTGTCCCCAGCACAAGGTGCACCTGTGTAAGGATCACGCTGTTTAGTCATCTTCTTGATATGCCCCACCTGTCAGGTAGATGGATAATCTTGGCAAAGGAGGAATGCTCACTAACAGGGATGTAAAGAATTTGTTCACAAAACTTGAGAGAAATAAGCTTTTTTATGCATGTAGAACATGTCTGGAGTCTTTCATTTCAGCTGATGAAACATGGGACCAACACTTTACACGTGGCGTTTCTATCCTTGTTCAATGTATGAATTAAAACAATTCATATAATCCTCCTACTTTTTCCATAAAGCTACATGGGTGTGTGTGAAATGAATGTTGTGTAACGGCAGTAGCCTAGTCAAGGAAGCATCATGCAATATACACAAGCATTATGAACACCTGCTCTTTCCATGACATAGACTGACCAGGTGAATCCAGGTGAAAGCTATGATCTCTTATTGAGAAATCCACTTCAATCAGTGTAGATGAAGGGGAGGAGATGGGTTAAAGAAGGATTTTTAAGCCTTGAGACAATTTATTTTATTTTAATTTTACCTTTATTTAACCAGGCAAGTCAGTTAAGAACTAATTCTTATTTTCAATGACGGCCTAGGAACAGCGGGTTAACTGCCTGTTCAGGGGCAGAACGACAGATTTGTACCTTGTCAGCTCAGGGGTTCTTGCAACCTTCCGGTTACTAGTCCAACGCGCTAACCACTAGGCTACCCTGCCGAGTGTATTTAAATTGAGACATGGATTGTGTATGGAGGGTGAATGGTCAAGACAAAAGAGTGCCTTTGAGCCGGGGTATGGTAGTATGTGTCAAGAAGTGCAACACTGCTTTTCCGTTTGTTTCAAGAATGGTCCGTCACCCAAAGGATATCCAGCCATTTTGACACAACTGTGGGAAGTCAACATGGGCCAGCATCTCTGTGGAACGCTTTCGACACCCTGTAGAGTCCATGCCCCAATGTATTTAGGCTGTTCTGAGGGCAAAAGGGGGTGAAACTCAATATTAGGAAGGTGTTCCTAATGTTTATTATACTCAGTGTATATTGGCACACTAAACTTTAGACCCCAGGAAGAGTAGCTGATGCTTTTGCAGTGGCTAATGGGGATCCAAATAAATACCAATACCAAGTAGACTGAGGCATGGGTAACAAAATACACCTTGATGTTAGGTGTTTTAGAATCTCCCTCTGGTGGCCAAGTTCACCTGTTTAACAAATGTGTGTGGATAGTGGCTCTACCGTGTAAGGTCTCTAATAGGTTGATTCATATTCTGTTACCGTATAAAATGATGAGCTCAGCTGGTCGTCCTCAGCATCGTGGCTGATTGTGCCAGGTTGGCCCATGATAAAATCTAGCAGCTAGCCATTTTAGACCACAGGTATAAACTTTATGTCTAAGCAAAGGTTTGCGAGTATGGCCCCACAACTTCGGGACACATAATGAATTTCCACCTTTAATAATTAATAATGAATTAATAATTAACATTAAAATTAGAAAATTCCCTGTCATTTTACAAGATATAAACTTCAGTAAGTTAAAGATTTAATTTGGAAAGTGTTTCAAATGTTACGTTTGTCACGTCTTGAAATCAGACACAAACAAATACAGGCAGCTCATAATTAGGCACGCCTCTCCATTCTTTTGTGTGAAACTGTACAAACTCCAAAATAATGTGGTGCGTTTTGATATACCACTTCGCTCTAAAGCCGGCAGTGTAGCCGACTTGGTTGAAGTGACAATCGGAGTATTGAACTATTAGTCCCTACACCAGAGTTTCCCAAACTTGGTCCTCGGGGCCCCAAGGGGTGCACATTTTGGTTTTTGCCCGAGCACTACACAGCTGATTCAAATAATCAACTAATCATCAAGCTTTGATCATTTGAATCAGCTATATAGTGTTAGGGCAAAAAACAAAACTTGCACCCCTTGGGGTTCCTGAGGACCGAGTTTGGGGAACGCTGCCTACACCCTCCATAATTTTCACTGCCTCAGCTTTGGGACACTTGTGCACATGGCAGAGGCACGCATGAATGTGCAAATAGAGAGCTTAGGGCCAAGGGGAAGGGGGAAGGGGGTGATTTGGGAATCCGTCTTGGGCTAATTTATGTGGTCAGACATGTTTGGTAACTAGGGAACTGATTAAAGTTTAAGGCAAGGCACCACAGGCTAAAATTAAAATGTTGCATGTATTTCTTAAGATTTTTTTTATATTGGTCCGTTAATATTAGTATTTTCAAAAAGTTCAAATGTAAATGTCAAAAAGTTTATATTTCCATTAATTTATCATACCACCAACATCAAAATGTCATGAATTGTAACCACATTTAAATGGACATACATCCATAATGTCAAAGCTCACTACATTGAATCACACACAATTTAAAAGCCAACTTTTCTCAGCCTCAGAAGCATCTGCATTCACAACATATTCTCCAGATGTATACATAGGGAATTGTTGATATGTTGTTACATTTTTATTCTAGGTGACATTTTCTTCTGAAATATTTGCAAAAAAAAACAACATTTTTTCGTACCTTTCTTTAATATTTTACAGATAGAAAGATTGAAAAAGTATTTATCCACAATCGACCACACACACACACACACACACACACACACACACACACACACACACACACACACACACACACACACACACACACACACACACACACACATTTTTCACACACACACACACACACACACACACACACACACACACACACACACAAAATCCTCAAAGGTTCTTTGGGAAGGGTGATGGCTCTATGTACTAACCCAAAGAACCATTTGAGCCCTTCAATGGTTCTTGCAGTTCAGAAAAGGGTTCTTTCCTCTTTAATTAAGTGATAATTAAAATGTAAGTGTTGGCTCAGAATATTTTGGAGCGTGGTGAGAGTTTCATTTCACTTTATCTAATCTGTTGAGTTATACCATTACATGTAAAAAAAATATATATATATATATATATATATACAAAAAATAACGATGACCAGCGATGGTGTCTTGTGAAAGACGCACGTATGGCCATGTGTCAATTGAGAAATGTTGAGTAAATCAGTGGTCCTCAATTCTCACCTTAGGAACCCCCAGACATTGTTTATAGCTGACATACCTGATTCCACTTGTCAATAAACACAATAATAAAGACTATGTTTAATATGGCTAACCAGAAAAAAATAAACCTCTATGTGTAAGGTTCTTTGTAGAACCTTTGAGATTGAGAAAGTTTCTTTATAGAACCATTCTCCAAAAAGGTTCTGTAAAGAACCATTACAATGGGTTCTGTACAGCACCAAAACAGGTTGTTACCACCTTTTTAGTGCTATGTATAACAATTATTAATATTTATAGCACTATAAAGGTTCCATTCAGAACCTTATGAGCATGGTTCTTTATACAACCTTAATTAAAGGGTTCTATATAGCACCAAAAAGGGTTCCGCTATGCCTACAACACAAAGAATATCTTAAGGATCGTACCCTTTTTCTTCTTCTTCTTTTTATTTTATTATTATTATTATTATTTTTCTTACATTTGCCTAAAATGACACACCCAAATGTAACTGCCTGTAGCTCAGGACCTGCTGCAAGGATTTGCATATTCTTGATCCCATTTGAAAGAAAAAACTATGAAGTTTGTGGAAATGTGAAAGTAATGCACTGTAGGAGAATATAACACATTAGATTTGTTTTTCTCCATCATCTTTGATATGGCCGTACCTTCAGATAGGAGTCTAGGTCTAATTTAGATTTTGGCCACCAGATGGCACCAGTGTGTGTGCAAAGTTTCAGACGGATCAAGTGAAGAATTACATTACTGCACAATATTTTTTTTAACAAGTTTGCTTTGAGTTTGCCTTAAATGTGCCGAATTTGGTCAATTGATACATTTTCAAGTACTTAACTATAGAGAATATACAAAAATGCTATGGTAACAACAAATTTAAGTTTACACACTCCAGGAATGTCATACATGATGGATCATTAGCTTATACACTAACTTTGACACATCTAGATGGGCGGGTGGGGTGGGTTTTTCTAGGAAGAGACAGCATTGGGGTCAAACTGTAGACCCCAGTTCCTACATTTGAACATAAAAATTGATTTTATCGAACAAAACTATGTTACAATTTACCTCTGGGACCCTCAGGATGACAAATCAGAGCAAGATTTTCTGAATGGAAGTTCATTACATACCTTCAGAGTTGAATGTATCAAATCAGTTACCATGATAAAAGTTTTTTGTTGTTGTATACTCTCCTCAAACAATAGCATGATATTTTTAGCTACTGTTAATTGGACACTGCAGTTAGATTAACAAGAATTTAAGCTTTCTGCCCATAGAAGACATGTCTATGTGTAATGCGGTCTGTGTGTAGCTGGTGTAGAGGAGTCAGGCGCAGGACAGCAGATATGAGTAAATAAACATACTTTACTCAAATTATACCGCCCCAACAGGTCCACAGACAACGCAATCGCCATCACACTGCACACTGCCATATCCCATCTGGACAAAAGGAATACCTATGTAAGAATGCTGTTCATTGACTACAGCTCAGCATTCCACACCATAGTACCCTCCAAGCTTATCATCAAGCTGGAGGCCCTGGGTCTCAACCCCGTCCTGTGCAATTGGGTCCTGGACTTTCTGATGGGCTGCCCCCAGGTGGTGAAGGAAGGAAACAACATCTCCACTTTGCTGACCCTCAACACTGGAGCCCCACAAGGGTGTGTGCCCAGCCCCCTCATGTACTCCCTGTTCACCCACGACTGCGTGGCCATGCACGCCTCCAACTCAATCATCAGTTTGCAGATGACACAACAGTAGTGGGCTTGATTACCAACAATGATGAGACAGCTTACAGGGAGGAGGTGAGGCCACTCAGACTGGATTGTCAGGAAAACAACCTGTCACTCAATGTCAACAAAACAAAGGAGATGATTGTGGACTTCAGGAAACAGTAGAGGGAGCATCCCCCTATCCACATCGAAGGGACAGCAGTGGAGAAGGTGGAAAGTTTTAAGTTCCTCAGCATACACAGACAAACTGAAATGGTCCAACCCCACAGACAGTGTGGTGAAGTAGGCGCATCAGCGCCTCTTCAACCTCAGGAGGCTGAACCAATTTGGCTTGTCACCCAAAACCCTGACAAACTTTTACAGATGCACAATCGAGAGCATCCTGTCGGGTTGTATCACAGCCTGGTATGGCAACGTCACCGCCCTCAACCGCAAGGCTCTTCAGAAAGTTGTGCAGTCTGCACAATGCATCACAGGGGGCAAACTGCCTGCCCTCCATGACACCTACAGCCCACGATGTCACAGGAAGGCCAAAAAGATCATCAAGGACAACAACCACCCGAGCCACTGCCTATTCACACCGCTACCATCCAGAAGGTACAGGTGTGTCAAAGCAGGGACAGCTTCTATTTCAAGGACATCAAACTGCTAAACAGCAATCACAAACTCAGAGAGGCTGCTGCCTACATTGAGACCCAATCACTGGCCACTTTAATAAATGGGGTCAATTTAATTAAATAATGCCACTTTAATAATGTTTACATATCTTACATTATTCATATTATATGTAAATACTGTATTTTATACCATCTATTGCACCTTGCCTATGCTGGCCGGCCAACAGTCATTCATGTATTTATATGTACATATTCTCATTCACCCCTTTAGATTTGTGTGTATTAGGTAGTTGTTGGGGAATTGTTAGATTACTTGTTAGATATTACTGCACGGTCGGAACTAGAACCACAAGCATTTTGCTACACTCGCATTAAGATCTGCTAACCATGTGTATGTGACCAATGACATTTGATTTGATTTGGAGTGTCTTAAGGCCACACAGCATATGCTGAAATTACATTTTTGCATCTGCTTATACAGTTTGAGATTTGTTGGTATTTTGGTCCATTAATATTAGTATTTCCCAAAAAATGTAGATAAAAATGTAAAAAACGTGATCATTTATATTTTCTTTAGTTTATCAAACTACCTTCATCAACATTTGAATACATTTTAACCACTTTAAAATCGACATACAATCATTTCAAAGCTCGCTAAATTAAATTACACATAATTTAAAAGCCCATTTCATAGAGAGTGTTACAAGCTGTACTATATTTAGTAACTCACTTTGAAGAGACGGTGATCGATTCTAAATAGGCGTTTGGTAGTCTAAATTCAGTGTTCTTGTTTTCCTCAGCTTCAGAGGCATCTGCATTCACCAAACTTTGTGTGCTTATCCTTAGATATATGCTCCAGACTTACCCTGAGGGAATTGTTGATATGTTATATATTTTGTATTCTAGATACATTTTCTTTGGAAAATTCTCAGATAGTGTCATGTTCTGACCATAGTTCTTTTGTGTTTTCTTTGTTTTAGTGTTGGTCAGGACGTGAGCTGAGTGGGCATTCTATGTTGTGTGTCTAGTTTTCCCGTTTCTATGTTTGGCCTGATATGGTTCTCAATCAGAGGCAGGTGTTAGTCATGGTCTCTGATTGGGAACCATATTTAGGTAGCCTGTTTTGTGTTGGATTTTGTGGGTGGTTGTCTTCTGTCTTCGTGTGTCTGCACCAGACAGAACTGTTTCGGTTTTGTCCACATTTGTTGTTTTGTATTTTGTGGTGTTCACGTTTATCGTCTTTATTAAACATGATGAACACTAACCACGCTGCACTTTGGTCCTCTCCTTCGTCCACAGAAGAAAGCTGTTACAGATAGATAAAAAAAAAAAGAAGTTATTAAGGGGGTAAAATATCCTGTTAGGGTGTGGTGCCTGGCCTTAAAAGCCTACTTTATGACTTCAGACAACTGAGAAATGTATCAATTACATGTAAGGGATATTATATTGATCATTCAAGATACATTTCCTTTGAACGTTTAGCTTCATTGGAGGACAGAGACATTCATGTTGCTAATTTGAAACAGAGTCTTGATTTTGCATTTGTGAATACATGCTATTTTCCATATTTGCTCCCCTCACTTATATTTCTATTAGCTGCGTTGGGCTTAGTGCTAACGTACTATTATATGGTAATGGGTTACTTATTAGCATACAGCTACTGTGCCCACTAATCACAACCAAACCGCCTATTTAGAATCGATCACCGTCTCTTCAAAGAGAGCTACTAAACATAGTTCAGTTTAACACTTAGAAGTACAGTTGTCTCTTCTGCATGGTGCCTCTCACTACAGTGCACGGGCCTACACACACCTTCTTCTATACAGCGCCAAATAAGGGTTATTTGTAACCGTGGCAGATCCCTTTTTTAAGGTTCTACAAAGAACCATGCTCATAATGTTCTAAATGGAACCTTTACGGTGTTATAAATAACCCTCCCCTAACGTTTGATAGAAAACCACTAAAGATCCCAAACAGTCATTCTGATTCCCATGTAAAATAGCCTTTTGAGTGACTAAAATATCACCCATAATATGTTTTGGGGATAGAAATGCTGATAATTTGAGATAAAGGACTTTTTCTCTCTCATGGCTAACTATCAGTAAGTTTGAAAAGACAGGCTGAGTGGGCAGGGAGTGTATATTCATGACATCGCCTTGACTGACAGCTCTTTGAAACACCTATGTCAAGAAATGTGTATGCAGTCAGCAGTAAAATCATCTCAAGCAAATTTGGTGATACACAAAGCAACTCAAACAACATTGAAATTGCATCAATAATGTCACATTTTTATACATCTCCCGTTTGGCATGTCTCTTGTGATGCGATTCCTAGCAGCACTGACGGAGGTGTTGACATGACAACTATGGCAGAGTTTTGAATGACCCCCCCCTTTTGTTCCATGCTGGCTGAAGACCTACCTAGCAAGTAGCTAGCTAACACCAGACACAGATGAAAGGGGACACATACAAGCATCTTTCCCACAGATCAATAGTGTCAACTTTTAATGAGAGAACTTACCGAGGAGCAAATTGAGAACCACTTCACAGTTCTCTATTGACATAAAGCCATACATTGGTCTTTCACAAGACACCGTTGTTAGTCAAAGACACGTCTAACAGGAAACATATAACAATACATATTAGATAAACTGGTATAATACTCTGACTCACGGTTGCACAAAAAGCACTTTGTACAAACCTCGCCCCAAAATATTCAAATGAAATTAATCTTCACTACATTTTAATTATCACTAAAAGAGTGAATTGCAAAGAACCATTGAAGAGCTCAAAGGGTTCTATGTGGAGTCTTTATGATTCCACATAGAACCATCACGCCTCCCAAAAAAAACCATGAAGAACCCTCTTTTCTTGGTGTGCATATAGTTGTCTGTCTGGTGACTCATTTGAAGTGTGAGCAAATGTCCACAGCGTTCTCAAACCAGTGTTTTTTATTCCAGCACGTTGAATTATAGGCCTGCAATATTTACTAATGCTACACTTAGGATCTATGAGGACATGAAGTTCAGCTTGTCAATATTTCATGTTGAGAGCTATTTAGAAAGTCTACCCCCCCCTCACACACACACACACACACACACACACACCTGCAGCTCTCCATTGGCTTCAAGCGTCTCTCCTCTCCCATCTTTTCAAAAATATTTGTGTGGAATTAATATGCTCTCTACTTGTCACACATCTCCTTACACCACCATGCTGTTAATCTCAGAGATTTCTCCCACTGGCACGATCCATACTATATAGTGAGTTCTGTATAAATATAATGTAATTAATCCAACAGAAAGAAAGTGTTGATTGTGGCCAGCAGGCCTCCACGTGACTCCAGCTTTATTCAGAGATCAGGTTACACATTTGGGACTGGCAGGGCTGTTCAGATGACAACCCCAGAGCCAAAAGGGACCATGCCCTTGACTCCTTTCTCCTTTATTTCTTCCCCCCTCTCTCCCTCTCTTTCTCCTTCTCCGTATATCTCTCACACCTCTTTGGTAACAGAATGACAGCACAAAAAACACAAACTGTCATTCTCTCTCCAAACTTTGCATCTTTGCATCTCAATGTGCATCTAAATGTGTTTTTGTCAAATGTTCTGTGGAAATTGTTAAAAGTAGTCCTCGTGCAACCATTGGTTTTTGTTTGACATACATTTTAAAGTGTAAAACCTGAGTGTCATCATCATTCTGTTACCGTGGAAATGCCTCTCTCTCTCTCTCTCTCTCTCTCTCTCTCTCTCTCTCTCTCTCTCTCTCTCTCTCTCTCACTCTCTCTCTCTCTCTCTCTCTCACTCTCTCTCTCTCTCTCACTCTCTCTCTCTCTCTCTCTCTCACACTCTCTCTCACACTCTCTCACTCTCTCTCACTCTCTCTCACTGCGGCAATAGCAGCAGTATCCTCTGCTCTGCTCTCCTCTCCTCTCTGTGGTGCTCCAACAGGCAGCTCTCTGGTCCTCTCTGTGCATTTCTCTGTGACTGAGGACAGCAGCTAAAGGTTGGATGGAGGATGACTGATTTCCCAGAAGAACCAACAGCACCTCCAGGCCCCATTAAAGCCATCTGCACCTCGCCTTCCTGTTTATCTCATCCTCTCTCCCCTCTCCCCCTGGACCAAACACTGGGCCCCTCCCCTGCTCTGCCCTCTCTATCCACAAACCCCTCTAACAGCCCTCTAAAACCCCCTCCTACCACCCCATGGACCAAGTAGCCCACCTAATAGACCCCCCACCTCTGCCGTACCCATCCAGTACCCCTTCCCCTGGACCAAACATTGCCCCCTTCCCTCCTCTGCTCCAGTACCCCCTCCCTCTGGACCAAACATTACCCTCCCATCCCTCCCCTGCTCTCCATATCCACTACCTCCTAGCCCCCTACCACCACACACACACCGCCCAATGTCACCACTCACCACTGGACTCCCACTCCTCCCAGTACCCCAAAGTGCCCTGGCCCCCCATGCCCCTGCTGCCCCCTCAACCCCTCACTCACCCCCCATTGTGTTGTACCACCCTCAGGCGTGCCAACAACCAACCCTCTCTCCCTGCCAAGGCACCTTGGGCTCCATTACCCAGCGTTATCAGTGGGGACCAAGCAGGGGGAGACAACTAAAGTGGCATTTCCAGAGCGCATCAACAGATAACCCACACATCCTCCCCTCTCCCCCTCCACCCTCCTCACCATCCTTCTCCCCTCAACACCCCCTACCATCCCACCCTCCGACCCCCTGCCGCCTCGGGCCTCGTAAAATTGGACTTATGGCTGGGTTGCCAGCATAAATAAGTCCCTTTGATAGTTAGCGGAAGAAGTTATGACACTCTTGGGTACGCGTGAGGGACAGTGGCAGCGAGCGTCGTCTCAGGGAGGACTTGCTAGCCTGGCACCCCGGTGGCTGTGATCTTTCTGACGATTCAGGGCACGCTCTCTTCATTACCGCCGGCCACCGGGGACTTGTTTTTTTCTGCAAGATTAATGAGTGCCGCGGAAATTCTCCAGCGCATCTCGATAATTAAGTCTTTGTTTATCAAAAAACAAGTTATATTAGGAGCAGGAAATTCGCAGTAATTATTCATAATCCTAACAATTCAAGTGTAGCTACCTCATTTGCCTGTGTAATTCTGCTTTTTAATTTCTTGCATACATTTGCATATTAATTTAGCCCGTTGGCTGCTGCAGGGCTCTGACAGTTTTTTTTTTTGCTCGTTTTTTCCCTTCTCTTCTCTCTCTCTTTTGCTCCGCGTGATGTTTTTCACAGGGGTGAGGCTCAGTTGGGTGGCATTTCGGCTGGGTGTAATGATAAATTATGAATTTTTCTAATTTGCTGCATAATGAAGTAACCCCTTCCGATCCACTTCCTCTCCTTTCCACCGATGGAGGCACCAAGGCGCCGCTCCGCTCCGGCCCACATCAGATGGCTGTCAGGGCACGTTTACCCACCTCCTCCCTGACACGGCTATACACACACACACACACACACACACACACACACACACACACACACACACACACAGACACACACACACACACACAGACACACACACACACACAGACACACAGACACACAGACACACACACACACACAGACACACACACACACACACCTCCCAGCCACGGCCATGTGGTCATTAGGGACAGTGAAGGCGGCCATGCCGCGTGGGTGTCAAAGGCTGTTTGGTGAGTGAGAGGTGAGAAATCGTCAGCTCCCTCCCTCTCTCCCTCCCTTCCGTCCCTCCCTCCTTCCTTGGCATGCTCTCCGGCCCCTCTGTGCCCTGCCATCCCTGGCCTAACCTCCAATCCCTTCCCCTGCTCTGCTCTGCTCTCTGCATGTGGTGTCAACTCCCATTTACATGATGTCTCCCCAATGCCCTGTACCGCGGTGTCACTGCCAGGCACTGCCAAACTCCACTAGCTGTGTCCACTCCAGAGAGAGAGAGAGTGTGTGTGTCCACTCCAGAGAGAGAGTGTGTGTGTGTGTGTGTGTGTGTGTGTGTGTGTGTGTGTGTGTGTGTGTGTGTGTGTGTGTGTGTGTGTGTGTGTGTGTGTGTCTGTGCATGTGTGTGTTTGTTTAGCCTATGTTTATGGTATGTTTTTAGATTTCCATAGATATATAGCCAGTCCTGGGCCTTGATGACAATGTCTAAGAGACACCCTGACATATGTTTAAGTGGTGCAGTGCATCGTTTGTTAAGTGGTAACTGTTACACAACTAGACTGGGGCCTGTCATAGGGGAATGAATATTGATGATGCAGAGACTCATGAAGGAGGCAGGATGATGTGCTTAAAATACACTGGGAGCCATTTAGAGCACTGCAAACACACCCCCACTGACATCTGAGGCACTCACACGCAAACGCTAGAACACACATGACACACACACACACACAAATGCGTACATGCAAGCATGCACATGCCCGCTCAGGTACACACACGGAGGCCCCGCGCGCACACATGATCTGACAATTAACCACTAACATGAAATATGATGTAACCTTTGACCTGAAACGTTGACTTATAATGGGATGATCGCGTATTAAGCCTTATGAGACGAGATGTGACGATTCGTTGTCATCCAACTTTGAATAAATCAACACCGATTTAAGACGAAATCATAGCATGTGATCGTTCAAACCATAGAGCGTGTAAAGTCCTTTCCTTTCTCTTTATCTAAGATAATATAAAGGCCAGAATATTAAACATCATTTGCATGAATTTGATGCTATCTTACTGTGTTCATTACAAATTAACAATCATATAATACACAATCCATCTGGTTCCTTGAGAAATAGGCCACTGAGAGAGCTTATTAAGGTATGGCTGTAACTCTCTCTCTCTCTCTCTATCTCCCTCTCCCCTTTATGAGGTAGAGCTGGTAGAACTCTCTGGACTCATTTCTTTCTGTCAGAGTGACTGTCGTGCTCTTAGATTTATCTCCTATAACCACGGTTACACACCAAACTGGTCAACAAATGGCTCATGGGCTCACCAAGATACTCTGCCCACGTGTTCCAGCTTCCAATCTCTAACTGAAACACAGGACAGCAACACTAGCTCTATCTCTGTCTCCCTGATCCAATCTCTAACTGAAACACAGGACAGCAACACTAGCTCTATCTCTGTCTCCCTGATCCAATCTCTAACTGAAACACAGGACAGCAACACTAGCTCTATCTCTGTCTCTCTGTTCCAATCTCTAACTGAAACACAGGACAGCAACACTAGCTCTATCTCTGTCTCTCTGTTCCAATCTCTAACTGAAACACAGGACAGCAACACTAGCTCTATCTCTGTCTCCCTGTTCCAATCTCTAACTGAAACACAGGACAGCAACTCTAGCTCTATCTCTGTCTCCCTGTTCCAATGTCTAACTGAAACACAGGACAGCAACTCTATCTCTATCTCTGTCTCCCTGTTCCAATGTCTAACTGAAACACAGGACAGCAACTCTAGCTCTGTCTCTATTTACATTTTTTATTGAACCTTTATTTAAGTCAGTTTAGGACAAATATTCTTTTACAATGACGGCCTACCAAAAGGCAAAAAGGCCTCCTGCGGGGATGGTGGCTGGGATAAGAAAGAAAAATACAGGACAAACACACATCATAAGAGAGACCTAAAACAACAACACAGCATGGCAGCAACAACTCTGTCTCTCTGTTCCAATCTCTAACTAAATCACAAGACATCAACACTAGCTGTATCTTTGTTCTCTCTGTTCAAGTCTGTAACAAGGTACTACCAATATGTAAATGTCTTCTGGCTAACGTATTCAGATTCACATGTCAGCCATCCTGACACCGGGTACCATTCCCGGGGACCTCAGAGCATCACACGGTCCTCCGGTGTCACCTTGCTGTGCCAGCCCCGGAGCAGGCTGCTGGATGCTCTGACACTCACAATTAGACGGCCGTGTCACCGCCACACGATTAGACAATATTGGACGCTATCGTCCGCCTCACCTCTTACTCTCTCCTTGTCTGTCACTCCGTCTGTCAGCCTTTTATGATAATTTGGAGTTTTGTATTTTCCGTTTAAGGATAGGTACTGGCCAGCAGCATAATCCTGAAATGAGGATACGTCATTGATGCATAAGTTGTTTGTGATTGTTGAACTTTCCCACCTCTGGAATAGAGCTGAGGTTCATTGAGATCATGTAGGGGTTGCGGTGTGTGTGATCTGTTTACAAGGCTGGCGTTAGCAAGGGTCATGGGTCAACATTATTGCATGCGGTCACACCATGTTGGCTAATTAAGTGTGACAATATTGCGTTTTCTGTTGCCTGCGTTTTCTGGAATGGTCTCAACAACAGTATGTTCTGTTCTACTGAATATTAGTGCATTGAGAAAGTATTCATACCCCTTTGACTTATTCTACATTTGTTGTGTTACAGCCTGAATTCAAAATGGAGTATTCTTGTTTTCACCCATTTACACACAATACCCCATAATGACAAGGTGAAAACATGTTTGTTGTTTTAGTTTGCAAATGTATTGAAAATTAAACACAGAAATATGTCATTTACATAAGAATTCACACCCCAGAGTAAATACTTTGTAGAAGCACGTTTGGCAGTGATTACAGCTGTGAGTCTTTCTGGGAAAGTCTCTAAGAGATTTCCAGACCTGGATTAGGCAACATTTGGCCATTATTCTTTTCAGAATCCTTCCAGCTCTGTCAAGTTGGTTGTTGATCATTGCTAGACAACCATTTTCAGGGTCTTTCTGTAGATGTTCAAGTAGATTTAAGTCAAAACTCTAACTCGGTCAGAACTTTCACTGTCTTCTTGGCAAGAAACTCCAGTGTAGATTTGGCCTTGTGTTTTAGGTTATTGTCCTGCTGAAAGGTGAATTCATCTCCCAGTGTCTGGTGCAAAGCAGCATGAACCAGGTTTTCCTCTAGGATTTTATCTGTGCTTAGCTCCATTCCGTTTCTTTTTTATCCTGAAAAACTCCACAGTTCTTAACGATTACAAGCATACCCATAACACGATGCAGCCACCACCATGCTTGAAAAGATGGAGAGAGGTACTCAGTGTTGTTTTGGATTTGCCCCAAACATAACACTTTGTATTCAGGACAAAAAGTGAATTGCTTGCCACATGTTTGCAGTATTACTTTAGTGCCTTGTTGCAAACAGGATGCATGTTTTGGAATATTTTATTCTGTGCAGGCTTCCTTCTTTTCAATCTGTCAATTAGGTTAGTATTGTGGAGTAATGACAATGTTGACGCATCCTCAGTTTTCTCCTATAACAGGCAAAAAACTCTAACTGTTTTCAAGTCACAATTGGCCTCATGGTGAAATTCCTGAGCTGCATCCTTCCTTTCCGGCAACTGAGTTAGGGATAGCACCTGTATCGTTGCAGTGACTGGGTGTAATTAATGACTTCACCATGCTCAAAGGGATATTTAATGTCAGCTTTATTTTATTTTTTACCCATCTACTGTATCAACAGGTGACCTTCTTTGCGAGGCATTGGAAAATCTCCCTGGTCTTTGTGGTTGAATCTGTGTATAAAATGCATTGCTCGACTGAGGAATAATTGTGTGTGTGGGATACAGAGATGAGATAGTCATTAAAAAAATTCAAGTTAAACACTATATTTACAAACAGAGTGAGCCTTCGCAAGGGGTTGAATACTTATTAACTCAAGACATTTCATCTTTTAATTTTGATTCATTTGTAAAAATCTCTGAAAACATCATTCCGCTTTGACATTGGATATTGGATATTGTCTGTAGGCCAGTAAATTTGAAATGGATAACCAATCTGCCGTTCTGCCCTTGAGCAAGGCTGTTAACTCCCAACAGCAACTGCTCCCCGGGCGCCGATGACATCGATGACACCAGCCCCCCGCACCTCTCTGATTCAAAGAGGTTGGGTTAAATGCGGAAGCGTAAGGCTGTTGAAAGAAGGTGCGGACCAAGGTGCAGCGCGGTACGTGTTCATGATTTTTATTAACTCAACACTGAAATAACAAAAATAACAAAGAGAATGAACGAAACCGAAACAGTTCTGTCTGGTGCAGACCCCACAAAAACCCTGTGGGGAAAAGCTACCTAAGTATGGTTCTCAATCAGAGACAACGATAGACAGCTGTCCCTGATTGAGAACAATACCCGGCCAAAACAAAGAAATACAAACACATAGAAAAAGAACATAGAATGCCCACCCAAATCACACCCTGACCAACCCAAAAATAGAGACATAAAAAGCTCTCTATGGTCAGGGCATGACAGGAAGACACACTCAGCTATTCAACTAACTAGGTATTCCCTATTATATTGTGTTTTTCCTGATATATGGAGGTGTAACGCACGTCGTGGGTGGAAGAAGAGGAGGACCAATGCGCAGCGTGGTAAGTGTCCATATTGTTTTAATAAGAATACTGAACACTGAACAAAAACAATAAAACGACAAAACGAACAGTCCTGAATGGTGAAATAAATCACAGAACAGAAAATAATCACCCACAAAACACTGGTGGGAAAAGGCTACCTAAGTATGATTCTCAATCAGAGACAACTAACGACACCTGCCTCTGATTGAGAACCATACCAGGCCAAACGCAAAACACAACATAGAAAAACGAACATAGACTACCCACCCCAACTCACGCCCTGACCAAACTAAAACAAAGACATAACAAAGAACTAAGGTCAGAACATGACAGGAGGATAATGTAAAGTGCTATTTCAAAAGCAGAGCAGCCTGTACCTAAAGGTTAGGATACAAACCAATCTCACAAATGTTTTGTGACAAATAGATGCTTCTGAAAATGTTATGCTAAATCAACACATTTGTGCATACTGCATATAACTTCTTAAAGATATTACGTCAAGTGTGTTTGTCATAGAGTATATGTGGACTAATTAATATGTAAGGAGTCTTTGAAATTAACCCATTAATGTTGCTCTCGGGGATGCCTCACTGAGACAGTGAGTGAAAACATTCTTGATGACTTTGAAGGGCTTATTGAGACAGTGAAAGCGTTCTTGATGACTGTGTAATGGAGATGAATGAGTTGGGCTGTAGAATATTTTTTATAACTATCATCAACACCTGGTTGCTTCTGGAAACATCTGCTTGCGTAACTCGTGTCATTCTGGACACGTCTTCACATGACACATGCGATGTGATACACATATGTCCATATGCTGACGTGTGCACTTGTGTGTGAAACACATGTGCACACACACATGCAGATATATATATATACACACACACACACACACAGACGCACACACACGCACGCACACACACACACACGTGTAGTTAAGTAAGGGTGTCCATACTATTGATGGGTTAGTGTATCCATTTTCACTTGTTGTTGGTGGGGAAGGTCCAACATCATGCATCCCAAATGGCAACCTATTCCCTATATAGTGCACTACTTTTTTTTACTAAGGCCCCTAGGGCTGTGGTAAAAAATAGTTCATTTTATAGGGAATAGGGTACCATTTGGGATACAACCTATATGCAGTATGACTACACCATATTGGTATCAACCTGCATCTCTCCTTCCCTTTCAGCCCAGACTGAACCTACATCTCTGGCACTTGTAACAACCCTGCAGGTCTATGACTGCCAGGGTGAAAGGGTTCAGAGTGGAGAGAGAGGAAGAGAGAGAGAGAGTGAAAGAGAGACAGGAAGGAGAGGAGAGGAAGGAGTGAGGTGGCATGGTGGGGTGGTGGGGGGGTTGTTGAAGTTGAAGCCTGTTCTTTTGTGCAGCCGCTTCTGATCATTTACATCAAGTTGACATTCGGAGAGTTTACTCTGGGGTCTGTAATTGTATTCTTTCGCCAGTTCTGCATTGCCAACCGTGAAAATGGAATCATATCAACCCTGACCAATTTTTAATGTACAAAATGAATTGGCAGAGGTTCAAAAAAGAGAGCTACAATTCAAATCAGGTGAATGATACATGGGAGTTTTTTTCTAGAATGCACAGAGCCGAGAGCACCACCACCACCCCCCCACACTGCTCAACCCATCCCCCCTAGCCCCCCCGGCTCTCAGCTATCATATTACAATGGATTTCTTTTGCTTTCAGGGGAAGGGTAGGCAGGCTTTGAGGGAAGCTTGGGGGGGGGGCTGAAGAGAGGTGTTCTAGTGAGAGAGAAAGAGATTAAATCTCCACAGATTTATAGTTGTCTTAAAGGTGAATTAACTAATTGAATTGATGGCCTAAAACAAGGACGGACAACCTCAATTTTACTGAGTTCACTGTAGCTGCTCAAAAGAGACAGAGGTTGACATTTCATTGGCCCTGCTGGGTGGCTAATGTTGGGATGAGTGAGGGAATGCTGGCGTTTAAAACTGAACTGACACCATCCTGGTCTTGGATACGTCTGTATGAGATGGGGGTTAAGGGCTCTCTGGTATGGGACTCACTCCATCAATCATGTTTAGCTTGTACGCATGCCACAGAAGTATAAGGTAAATTAGCTGTCCTGGAATGTTTACCCTCTATTGTAATGTTGTGAGCATACAAGACAAGATACCACTCGGATCAGATAGCCATTAAGTATTATTTTATTAATGATCTGTATGTTCAGTCAGGTAACTCACAACTCATATCGAGAATACATCATAGTTTACCTGACCACCTACAAGTCTTTGCTGTTGAATTCCCTTAAAGCTAGAGGATTGCCATTGCTAGTTCATTGTGGATTCTCCTCAACATTCCATTGGATTATATTGGATCTAAAATGATCCAGAATGATCCAGAAGGATCAGCGTGTTGGAATCTGCTCGTGTATGGAGAGGATCTCAAAGATTCCATATCTCCTAGAGATACTCCCCTCTTTTTCTCCGACTTCAACTCCTAGTCCCTATTCCCCATATGTGACAGTGCACCGAACCCCAGAAAACGGACGTGTCTCTTCCTCTTCCATATTCCAGTCAACATTTCTCAGAGAGAGACAGAGAAGGATGGAGAGAGAGGGATGGAGAGAGAGGGATGGAGAGAGAGAGAGGGATGGAGAGAGAGAGAGAGAGGGAGAGAGCGCAAAAAAACAAAGGGAGCGAAACGAAAGCCATACATATGTTAAAATCACATCAGTAATAAAGATTAAGTAGAAGTTAATAGCATCCTCAGTCATGCTTGTGGAGGTAATCTCTCTTTTTTTAAATCAAAATTAGATTTGGAGGAAAGGAACAAACAGGGGGCGAGACTTTGGCGTAATATTTTAATCAAATTGTCATGAATGAGTGCATACAATTAGAGATGCTGTCAGTCACAGAGCCAGGGACCCTGTTGTCACTCAGCTGTCATGTCGGGTAAGGGGGCTGGAGGCTGGGGGGGGGGGGTTAAGCAAGGGGGAGGCATGACACGGCCAGGATTAGAGATGATGACCTTTTGCAGGGTCCCACATACAGTATGCGACCCCTTTGGCTACTATGCCTTGTGCTGTTGTAGCCGTCATATGGACACCGTCTCCGTGTGTCTACTCAAAGAGGGTCAAGGACATGTGTGTGCATGCGTGTGTGTGTGTTCCTTACAGGCGGACTAATTAAGGGGCCGAGGTGGCTGCTCTGGAAGTCAGACAGTGAGAGACAAATCTCCTAATCTCATCAAATGATATTAGAGCACACAGAGAGAGAGACATGCAGGGACGGGGGGTGGAGAGGGAGAGAGGGAGGGAGGAAGATAAAGGTATAGAGGCCAAGAGGGGTAGAGTAAGAGGCAAATAGGGAGAGTGGTGACATGGAGGGAGATTGCGATAGAGAAGGAGGGGGAGAGAAGCAAGGGAGGACGAGGTGAGTTACAAATGGAGACAGGTAGACAATCAGGTTTTGCAGGCCACACTATACATGAATGCTATCATAGAAATGATTGTGTGGAATAAACACTCATGTCGCTGTTATCATACAGAAAGAGATCCCCCCCCCTCCTCCTCCTCCTCCATCTCTGTTGATTCTATTGCTGTTGTTTTTTGCATGAGCACTCTAAAGCCTAAACAAGTGTGAAAACGATGGCTTATTAGTGTTGTTTGGGCCCGGGCGGTCTCCGTCTCTGTCTCGCCATGCACTGTGAATAAAACGCCCTGCGATTCGCCTCGGCATTGCTGATCTCTGTGCGTTGGAGCGTCGGCCTGCCTGCCTGCTCATGGTGAGATAATCAATTTGTGACACACCTAAAGAGGACCAGGGCTGGCTTCTCTTAATTGGGCTATTATGAGACCAAGAGGCATAGACAAATGAGGGGGCTACTTTATTATTAGCCAGACTGTTTGAGGAGAAGAGTACATTATTCTCCCTTCGTTGCCTATTGTATTTCTACCCCTCTGTTGAAGAAGAACAAAAACACATTTTCATCTTTTTGTTGTTGGAGATGACCATTAATGATCCCAAACCATTAGGGATCCTCTCAGAGATCAAGACTGCGTTCCAAATGGCACCCTATTTCCTATAGTGCACTACTTTTGATAAGGGCCCTGGTCAAAAGTAATGCGCTAAATAGGGAATAGGGTGTAATTTGCGACACAGGCCAAAATACATGTAGAGAATGCTCGGCCCACCATACTGGAGGTTAGCATGTGTGTCACCCACCCTTTTAAACCTGTCTTAACATTATCGCCATATTATTTGTACAAGTCATTACTTGCAAGAGGGAGCCCCCCCCACCTTCCCTCCAACTTTGATAACCGATAATTATGATTTATCAAATACATTTATCAGAATCAAGTCATCACTTAAAGTGACAGACTAAAGAGAAAATTGACATGTTAGCCAACACAGCAGACAGGTACGTAGTCCAACATTTGGTACAACTAATTAAACACAATGTATGTCAGACACAGTGACTGATGCCTTGCATAATGGCATGTGTGTTTGTGAGCTGCAGGAAAAATCTACTCAGCCAAAACTGAAACCGAAACGCCATGTGACAACAAAACCACGGGCGACGTCAAGCTCTCCACTGAGAGAGAGGACTGACAGCATTTTGATTCAAAAACATTATTGAGCACCAAGTTAAAAAGCAGGGACACAATTGAATGTATTTACTCTGTAGATATTTTACGTCCCAACAGCGCACAGTGACACACACACAATCCTACCTTTCCTCTTTGTGTTATATACACTGATTTAAGTTGTTTTGCTACACAGAACATTGGCCAGTGTCACCTAGTGTGTGATTGTGTCAGATTTCCATCAAAACCACACCCATCATTATCATATTCCCCAGCATGCTCTACTGCAGCTAGATTCTTTTTTAGGATTGTTTTTAATATCTGTGATTTTGCATGTAGCATTGCAAGAGCCTTAACTCCTGTAGCTTGATGTACAAGTACACCCCCTGGACAGGACACTATTCTTTCTCCTTAATGCCAAGCAGAGATGCATCAGGTCCCATTTTTACAGTGTTTGGTATGACTCGGCCAGGGATTGCACTCACAACCTTCCTATCGCAGGGCGGACACTCTAACCACAAGGCCACTGGTGCATGTGCATTCCCGGAATGATTAATCTTATGCTTCACAAAAATAAACAACGTACATTTTTCTAAACTAATCCAATCAGTTAGTTTGATAGATGTATTGCACCCACTACTGAAATGGTTGTTACAGTTGAAATATACTATATGAGGTGTTATTACATCTGAGGTGTTATTACAAAACACTGAAACTGTTCATTCCCTGACACGGACAAAGTTTAACAGTGTCGGCACGAAGCACAGTGTTCATTTAACACTCAAATGTTTTGGGCCCGTATAGACACTGGCCCAGTGTTACATGTAACAGTCGGTGTTGATTTAACAATGGAGTGTATACCAATGTGTTATGCATTCAGCCCGTTATCATGTAAAACACCATAACCATCACAACATGCTACTCACACAAGGAAATGTCACCTCCTGTGAAATGGCGATGGCATGCTATTCCAGCAAATAACCCATATTACTTGAATGATAAACACCCCCTTGACAAAGAGTAGTAAATATCAAATGGAGAGCAGTAAAAATAAATGGTACGTCCCTCTCTGGTTATGGATTGGCTCATCGATCAGAGAGGAAACATAGATATTCTCTTGACAAGTAACGGGGTTGGTTGCACAGCGGACATGGCGGAGGGACATAAGTGCGCGAGCGAGCAAACGAGGCTCAGTGTGGAGTGGAAGGCGGCCGAAGGCGGTAAGGTGCATCGGTGTGGGACGTGCTCCATTTGAGCGCGGATTATGGAAGCAGTGCATCTTGGGAGTCAGGTAGAAGAGGACAGGAAGTTGATGGATGGGGACTTTTGATTGATTTAACTCTGTCTGGTGAGGCTCAGTGGTTCAAGATGTGCTAAAGAGTAGAGGAGATGAGGAGACATTATCAAGAGTAATTTCTTCAGGTACACTTATGCATGCAACGGGAGGATATCATTTGGTGTGCATCCCAGATAGCAGCCTGTTTCCTATATAGTGCATGACCTTTGACCAGACCCCTATGGGTCCTGGTCAAAAGTAGTGCACTATGAAGGGGAAATGGTGCCATTTTGAACCCAGGCATGGTCTGTGTTGAACCCAGGCATGGTCTGTGTTGAACCCAGCCATGGTCTGTGTTGAACCCAGCCATGGTCTGTGTTGAACCCATCTGGTGATGATGTTGCCATTTTTTGGGACCAGTTATGTATGTTTTGAATGTTAACTTGACTCTTTATGTCAATGGGGCTGTTATACTGTATGTCTGATGTGTTTGGCATAAAATATGTCTGTATGATCTCATTATAAATCATCCAAGACATCCATTCATCCGTTACACCCGGTAAATGTATAACATGAATCCCCAAATAGTGATTACAAGGTAACTAAAACCACAGTTACATCTCACATTCACATAATACTGATAATTACCAAGATAATAAATGTATTAAGATCTCCTCATTCATTAATTTGTCCTGCTGCAGGCAGGCCTGACTGGAGCTAGACTGTGTCTTCGTCCCAAATGGCACCCTTTTCCCTATGTATTGCACTAGTTTTGATCAGAGCCCTATGTTCCCGTATGGGCTCTGGTCAAAAGCAGTGCCATATATAGGGAATAGGGTACCATTTGGGATGCAGCCTACAGCAGTGTATCCATTCATCCAACAGTGTTATTCCCAGTCATTTGTCTACATCAGCGGCCCACATCAGAGCTCAGATTGAGCTGCAGCCAAGCTCTACCACTTAATCACCGGGTTAATGCCAGCCTCAGAGGAAGAGAAGGTGTTGGACATATTGAGATTTCAGTCCATTTACAAAATGTGCATAGGAAATTACCCAGACCCCGTGTCATTCTCACCCCCCTCAACCCCCTTCTGCCCCCGAGACACTGTTAATGCCAGCAGGGCATGGGGGGAAAGAGGGAGGAAAACAGGGAGGAGGGGGGGTGAAGGAGAAGGAGATGTTAATCAAAACCTGCCCGCATGTTTTAAAATAGTTGGCATTGAGTCATTCCCCTTCTCTCATTTCTCCAGCCCTCCTTTCTTTCTCTCCCTCATTTTATTCTCTCTTCTCTCCTTGTCTCCTTCTGTCATTTCTCTCACTTCATCTTTCGTCCTCCACCGTTCTCCGTTCATTTCTCTTTCTTTCTACCTCTTCCTTTTATATTCCTGCCCTCTCTCTCTTCCACACTCTCTATCTGTATCACTCTCACTTCCTCCCTTCCCACCCCTCTCTCTCTCTCTCCATTCGGTGGGAACATGGCGTCCTGAGTCCCTGTGAAATATAACTGCCGGTGTCTGAGGAGGGGCTGTGTGTGCGCTCTGGCAATATGCTCTCACTCAATCAGATTTGCATAAGTAACCTCTCAGCAGGGCTGCTCCACTGCCCAGGTGCAGGCCTATTTGCATATAGAACTGTGAGAGGGCTCCCCAGAGTCACTTTAGACTCCAGTGACTGCTGAGTGAGCTTACGGGCCGCGGCGCCCCACATGAAATTTGAATTAAAAACCTTGCCTTCCACCTTTTTTTTTTTAGGGGATGGGGTGGGTTTGGGGGGGGTGTTTGTGTGTGTGAGTTTGTGCGTGTGCTTGTGTGTCTGAGGGCGGAAATGGGGCTCAACACGGAGGCATGTCAGTAATGAATGGAGAGACAGATAGCCCAAAAGAGATGGATGGATGGATGGACAGAGGGATGGGATGGACCACTGCTCACAGTCTTGGAACGTCAGGATGAGATTGAAGGTGAAGGGATGATATGTGTGGTGTCATGTGGACAAATGTAAAACAGAAAGCTGCGTTTACGCCATTACCCCTGAATCATCTACTATTATGGACTGATTTGTAATGAGAAGTTTAACCAAAATCTCTTCGCCATCTTCTTCCTCAATGGTGATAACAGCACATTTTTTTAATAAAAAAAAATAAAATTCGCCTTTATTTAACCAGGTAGGCTAGTTGAGAACAAGTTCTCATTTGCAACTGCGACCTGGCCAAGATAAAGCAAAGCAGTGTGACACAGACAACAACACAGAGTTACACATGGAGTAAACCATAAACAAGCCAATAACAAAATAAACAAATCAATGACACAGTAGAAAAAATAAAGTCTATATACAGTGTGTGCAAAAGGCATGAGGAGGTAGGCAATAAATAGGCCATAGGAGCGAATAGTTACAATTTACCAGATTAACACTGGAGTTATAAATGAGCAGATGATGATGTGCAAGTAGAGATACTGGTGTGCAAAAGAGCAGAAAAGTAAATAAATAAAAACAGTATGGGGATGAGGTAGGTAGATTGGGTGGGCTATTTACAGATGGACTATGTTAGCTGCTCAGATAGTTGATGTTTAAAGTTGGTGAGGGAAATAAAAGTCTCCAACTTCAGTGATTTTTGCAATTCGTTCCAGTCACTGGCAGCAGAGAACTGGAAGGAAAGGCGGCCAAATGAGGTGTTGGCTTTGGGGATGATCAGTGAGATATACCTGCTGGAACGTGTGCTACGGGTGGGTGTTGTTATCGTGACCAGTGAACTGAGATAAGGCGGAGCTTTACCTAGCATAGACTTATAGATACAGCATATGATGACTGAGATAAGATAATTAAACGTTAACAGTGCAAACACCATATTATATCTGTACCACTGAGCACTGTTTCTATCCTTCTCTGGGTGTAAATTCAAGCATATACTGTATATTGAAATGTATCCTCTTATTCTCATATAGCGTGACAGTAGCAAAGGACATTGGCTGAGAGGATCTCACTGGTGTCCCATTTTCTAAGAGATAAAAACTTGTAAAACAATGTATTTTAATACATGAGGACCCACAGTTTGCATCAGAAGGGAATCGGTGCATAATTCTGGGGCTCCAGCTTTGACCTTGACTTAATACTATCTTTAACAGAGGGCTATTTGGTGAAACCACTGGCTGTACTGTATGTCATTTGTACTTTCTTATATGTTAATGTATCGAGGAATTTATTCTAAGTCCCTAGGAGAAAAAAAGGAGTCACCGGGGAATTCCAATGGCTGAGCAATATCCTTTTCCCATGAATAGAGGATATTGTGCACTGACCGTTAGAGGAATAGCCTATTTGAATATATCCTTCTGTTGTCTGTGACTGCTTGCTAAGGTAATCAGATAATATCGAGAGGTGGCTAGAATACAACAAGGATGGTACAATCCTCTGTAGTGTGTTTGTTCTGTACTGTGGTCGTTCCCTTTAACATAGAATGTAGGAAATGAAACCACTGGTCATTCATTTCAGTCTTACATCTGCGTCTATGAGTGAGGGTCTTTTTAAAACAAATATTTACAGAAGGGTATAAATTGAGCTTGTATCGGTACTTTAGCAATACTACTTAACTTCAACTTTCATTTTCATCCAAGAAGTGCGATATGTATTGTATGGTATATCCAATGTATGTGGTGGCAATGAAACATTAGTTTAGTTTCCACATTCACAGTGTACACACCTCTCCACTGTAAAGTACTACACAAAACTCTTGACTACATGCTTAGCTCACACTGTGCAAACACACCATGTGTAAGTGAACCTGTCTTTTTACCTAGTGCAGGTCAGGCACCCTATAGTGAACATATGAAAGGACGCTTGTTATATACAGTGCAGGCAGTGTTAGGTTAAAAAGGGGAAGGAAGATGAGGAAGAAAGTGGATGGTGGAAATATAAGGCTAACCTATCCCACCAGGTCTTCATCTCTTATGTATAGAAATTGGAAACGTCTGACTGTCCGAAGCGTCTTATCTCCCTGTCCAGATAGCATCACAAAACAGGCCTGTAATGACCACATGCTCCATTTGATAATCCAAAAGCCGTCCCCTTCCCTGTCCCCGTTTGTGCAGAGATATGTGTGCTTTCTCCCCGCCGGCCGTTGCTAGGGTCTTAGGGCTTAGGGCCTGGAGAGCATGAGTGCATTACAAATACAAAGGAAATGCATTTGGGCTCTCTCTCTCCACGGCTCCGGCTGCTGGGTTAACATAATAGCCTTCCCCTGCTGGCCCTGGCCTTGTTTTTGATTGATACTTTTCAATTACAGTCGCTCCGTCCAACCTGTCCCAACCCGCTCCCTCCACCCAAACATTCAAAATGCTATTTTTTTTCCCTCTGTGATAACTTCAAACATTTAGGGGGTACAAGAGCGCCAGTAACCCTGTTTAGCTGGTGCAGTAAATTGGTTCCATGTTCAACATAATAGCACTGACAGGCTTTTGCTAGGGAAATCAGTCTGGCAAAGGGACATGCCAACGATAAGACACCCAGCTTTGAAATTCTATTTCTCGGTATCAGAATTAAATCTGGACTTTTTCTTTGCTGGTGAGGCACTCTGTAGTTGCTTCCTCCACAGCTGTACCATTTGATCATGGGTGACAACTAATACTTACCCCTGAGATCCCTGCATGCTCTTCCCATTTTAGGGATTTTGGACCACTTTTGTTGTTTTGTTATTTTTTTCATGTTGTCTTATTGGTTGTCTAAATATCTACTGATTTGTTCCATTGTAGAATATAATGGTGTTGCACATATTCTGTACTTTACCTCAACAGCATACTGTAGTCGCCTTTGTGTATTTTTCCTCTGCAATGTCAATGGAGGCATTTCCTGTTAGAAATAAAGCAGAGTTTATTGTTCTAAGAGCGAAGGGTTTTTCACATCTTTGCTTGTCAATGGGCCACAAAAGCACTGATTCAAACACAAACAAATGTCTGATGACTGAAGAGAAGAATATAAAAGAAGAAATCAGTCCTTACTCTGTAATTCATACAAGGAAGGAATCCCCTCATAATCCTCAATATCAATAACAGACAAATGCATATGCCTCTCTATCATTATCTCTGATCCATATTCATAAGCATTCTAATACATACATATTGTAATCAGCAGTAAAGGAAGAGTATATCTGTCTATCTGATATCCATGTGGTGAGGAGTGACAGCAATAGGCCTTGAGATAATTAATCGATTTAGTTGAGGGGTGGAAAGCCACCCGTCGCTAGGTGAGATAAGTTTGTGGATTTACACATTTTAAAGTCATCCAGTCCCTCAATGGCACCAAACTGTGCGATATTCTAATGCCATTAATTACTATTTCCGATTGGATGGTCTCGGCTGTGTCTGGACCAGCTGTTTCATCAGTGTGTGTGTGTGTGTGTGTGCTGTGTGCGCGTGCATGTGAGAGAGAGAGAGAGAGAGAGAGAGAAAGAAAGAGAAAGAAAGAGAGAGAGCAAAAAAAGAGAGAGAGAGACCACAACACCCACTCTGTGGGTCCCAGTACACCCCACATTTATCCTTTAGTCACGGGGTGACATTCCATAAGCCTCCTGCTGTATTTCTGCCCACCATTGTATTGTCAGGGACTGAAAACATTACAGTGCACATGCTTTCACTGAGTTATGTTTATCCTTATAAGAACAACTAATATTATTGCAAGATAGCATCATTGATCGGCACAGAGCGCCACAGAGAAAGTTATAAAAACTAGACCTACTGCACTTTACTATTAGTAATGGATCTGGTATTAGTACATATTGTGCCATAACGTCAAACAATACATCAAGAGAGTACATGTTCCTACACTAAACATATGTACAGTGTTGCCTAGTGTTGATTTTTCAGTGTGACATTTCTAATGTTGATTCCGGTGTTCAATTAACTCTGTAAATGTTACATGAACAGTCATTGGTGTAAAAGAACCCCAGTGTTGGCGTTATTAACCAGTGTTAAACCTAAACCATGCCCATCATTATCATATTTCTCAGCATACTCTATTTCTGATAGTTTTTTTTATTTTTTAGAATTGTTTGTTTCAATATCTATGTTTTTGCATTGACTGATTCATGAATCTTAATGTATGGTACTCAAATATAAATACATTTTTCTAAACTAATCAAATCTGTTACTTGGATTTATTTCACCCGTTACTGAGGTAGTTTAGGTAGTCTAATAGTTTGGGATACCTCCATCAAGTTGGCTGTGATGGAGGTTGCAGGTGAATGTAAATTCCAAATGTTGAATAACCCATTCTGGCTTAATTCAAATGCTTCTACACCTACATTGCTTGCTGTTTGGAGTTTTAGGCTGGGTTTCTGTACAGCATTTTGTAACATCAGCTGATGTAAGAAGGACTTTATGAATACATTTAATTGAAATAGGAATTACACATCATTTTGCTCGCTAGCATAATGCGATTTGCAGGCATGAAACATTACTTTTGTGCTAGTGTATTAAGGTAAACCTAGGCCCTCAAAATAAGTGCTTATTAAATACTTGTGTTGAGTAATTACATTTTAATGACGACATATGTGACCCATTACAGACAGCTGGATGCATGTCGTACCACACTAGATCACAGGAGAGGCATTTGAATGTAATACATTCAATACAATAAAATACACATTTTTTCTCAGTTGTCACGCCCTGACCTTAGAGAGCCGTTTTATTTCTCTATTTGGTTAGGTCAGGGTTTGATGTGGGGTGGGCATTCTATGTTTTTTTTTCTATGTTTCTTTATTTCTATTATTTTGGCCAGGTGTGGTTCTCAATCAGGGACAGCTGTCTATAGTTGTCTCTGATTAGGAATTATACTTAGGTAGCTCTCTCCTCCTTCAGTGTGGGTAGTTGACTTTGTTAGAGGCATTATAGCTGAAGTTAAGCGGCACGTTCATTTTCTTGGCTACATTTTCTATAAATAAAAGGAATATGTACGCTCTCCACGCTGCACTTTGGTCTACTTCCAATGACACTCGTGACAACAGTAAAATCCTTATTTTTTTTCTTCCAGAAATGCCTTCTTGGAGATTTGAACTATCATATGCATTAATAAAACTTGTATGTAATCTGTAAATATAAATAAAATGTAAAATCACAAAGCTGTTTAGACACAGAGAATATACAGAATCTTGCCTAGACATGATTGGTTGAGATACTGAAGGGGCTGGGACATTCACGAGAAAGAGAGTCCATTCTGTTGCTCAAGGCTTCTCTGTCAAAAGGCTCATCCTGCTCTCTAATAGTGCAGATATATATTTTTTAAATCCATTAGATTGACTAATATTTTCATCATGGACTACATGCAAAGTGTGGCTACAGCATTCAATACCAGTGTTGTCCTGAATACAGTTGCTGGTATCAACACAGCTCTGTCTTCTGTGGCTAAGGCAGTCTGGACTGGCTGAAACCAAGTGGGAAAGATTCTTTTGAATGTGTTTCAGTTTGTCATTAATCATCATAATCCATACACCGTTAAAGGTTAAAATGCCAAGATAGCTACATGTACATACGTTATTGTCTCAACTGTATGGAAAGGTTTTCCATTGTTAGCTATGTAGCTAGCTAACTAGACAGTTGCATACAGGTACTTATATAGCTTGCATTAAGAGCGCTAGCTGAGCTGGCATGTTGCATTCTGCTTAATGTTGATTGCTGATGTGCTAAGGCATGCATGACAGGATGATCATCTTTTTCATGTTTGCCAGTTTGTCATGTTTAACTTACTAGCTACAGAAATGTGCCACTGTGGAGCGAACGCAAACCCCATGTTACGTTACAGGAACACATGCTACGTTGAAATGATGGCTAAATAGCTAGCTAGCGATTGGATTATAGATTTCAATGTAGTTTTTTTGTATGTTCAATTAGCTGGCTAGCTAGATGAATACCATTTACATCTAGCCAGCTGGTAATTCTGAAGATAAATGTTTGCTAAATCTAGCAAGTTATCTTGTGTCTGCATTGCCATTGTTAGGCTGGAAGAAGGTTAAGTGTGTACAGGGGATTTTAGTAGCGGTTAACAGGCAACAAAAAAAAAGCTATAGGACATTCATCAATTAATGTTTTAACCAATGTTTCTGGATATTGCCTTACCTCCCTTTTCTTACCTCATTTGCACACACTGTATATATATTTTCTTCAACTGTATTATTGACAATATGTTTTGTTTATTCCATGTGTAACTCTGTGTTGTTGTGTGTCGAACTGCTTTGCTTTATTCTTGGCCAGGTCGCAGTTGTAAATGAGAACTTGCTCTAAACTTGCCTACCTGGCTAAATAAAGGTGAAATAAAAATGTTAATAAAAAAATATATAGATATTGTCTTCAGCATAAACCTGCCTCCACCACAATTACAAGGAGATGATCGAGGGTGAACAAGCAACACGTCAGGTATTATGTATTTGTACTTTAAGCTTATTGCTTATACTTGGGGGTCAATGCATGTTATTGCTGGTATGCAAGGTTTTAATGTCTTGTCTATTTTTGTCTGCTTTCGTCCTTTACAGCATTAATTGTCTGGAGCCTGCTGTTGTCATGGCCATGGAGCTTTCACCCAGATGGAACCAGGTTTCAGCTACTGTGCAATGTTGACGTCCTTCCTCCCAGAGATGTGAAAGTATCCCCCGGACTGGACACAACCCGGCAAACCCGGGTTCTTGGTCAAGTTTGAGAAGATCAGGACTCTTGCAATGACAAGGCCATGGGCAATTACATGTCCTAAGGGCAGGACAAAAATATGCTCCCAGGCCAAAGTTACTCAAAGGATCTTATGATATACAGCGCCTCCGGAAAGTATACAGACCCCTTGACTTCTTCCACATTTGTTACGTTACAACCTTATTCTAAAATAGATTCAATAATTTCCCCCCCTCATCAATCTACACAGTGCTGAAGGAAAATACTAATCATATTTGCAGTGGGACGATCATTAACAGCCGATAATCACATACAGTGCCTTGCGAAAGTATTCGGCCCCCTTGAACTTTGCGACCTTTTGCCACATTTCAGGCTTCAAACATAAAGATATAAAACTGTATTTTTTTGTGAAGAATCAACAACAAGTGGGACACAATCATGAAGTGGAACGACATTTATTGGATATTTCAAACTTTTTTAACAAATCAAAAACTGAAAAATTGGGCGTGCAAAATTATTCAGCCCCTTTACTTTCAGTGCAGCAAACTCTCTCCAGAAGTTCAGTGAGGATCTCTGAATGATCCAATGTTGACCTAAATGACTAATGATGATAAATACAATCCACCTGTGTGTAATCAAGTCTCCGTATAAATGCACCTGCACTGTGATAGTCTCAGAGGTCCGTTAAAAGCGCAGAGAGCATCATGAAGAACAAGGAACACACCAGGCAGGTCCGAGATACTGTTGTGAAGAAGTTTAAAGCCGGATTTGGATACAAAAAGATTTCCCAAGCTTTAAACATCCCAAGGAGCACTGTGCACGCGATAATATTGAAATGGAAGGAGTATCAGACCACTGCAAATCTACCAAGACCTGGCCGTGCCTCTAAACTTTCAGCTCATACAAGGAGAAGACTGATCAGAGATGCAGCCAAGAGGCCCATGATCACTCTGGATGAACTGCAGAGATCTACAGCTGAGGTGGGAGACTCTGTCCATAGGACAACAATCAGTCGTATATTGCACAAATCTGGCCTTTATTGAAGAGTGGCAAGAAGAAAGCCATTTCTTAAAGATATCCATAAAAAGTGTTGTTTAAAGTTTGCCACAAGCCACCTGGGAGACACACCAAACATGTGGAAGAAGGTGCTCTGGTCAGATGAAACCAAAATTTAACTTTTTGGCAACAATGCAAAACGTTATGTTTGGCGTAAAAGCAACACAGCTCATCACCCTGAACACAACATCCCCACTGTCAAACATGGTGGTGGCAGCATCATGGTTTGGGCCTGCTTTTCTTCAGCAGGGACAGGGAAGATGGTTAAAATTGATGGGAAGATGGATGGAGCCAAATACAGGACAATTCTGGAAGAAAACCTGATGGAGTCTGCAAAAGACCTGAGACTGGGACGGAGATTTGTCTTCCAACAAGACAATGATCCAAAACATAAAGCAAAATCTACAATGGAATGGTTCAAAAATAAACATATCCAGGTTTTAGAATGGCCAAGTCAAAGTCCAGACCTGAATCCAATCGAGAATCTGTGGAAAGAACTGAAAACTGCTGTTCACAAATGCTCTCCATCCAACCTCACTGAGCTCGAGCTGTTTTGCAAGGAGGAATGGGAAAAAATTTCAGTCTCTCGATGTGCAACACTAATAGAGACATACCTCAAGCGACTTACAGCTGTAATCGCAGCAAAAGGTGGCGCTACAAAGTATTAACTTAAGGGGGCTGAATAATTTTGCACGCCCAATTTTTCAGTTATTGATTTGTTAAAAAAGTTTGAAATATACAATAAATGTCGTTCCACTTCATGATTGTGTCCCACTTGTTGTTGATTCTTCACAAAAAAATACAGTTTTATATCTTTATGTTTGAAGCCTGAAATGTGGCAAAAGGTCGCAAAGTTCAAGGGGGCCGAATACTTTCGCAAGGCACTGTAGGTATATTGTTTTGAAATTACAATTAGATCATTTCAACCTATTACACAAATGACTTCAGTTCCTGCATAGAATCATATGAAGCAGCCCCATAATGACAAAGCAAAAACAGGTTAACATTTTTTTTTGCTAATTTATTCAAATAAAAAAACTTAAATATTATATTTATATAAGTATTCAGACCCTTTACTCAGTACTTTGCTGAAACACCTTTGGCAGCAATTACAGCATCGAGTCTTCTTGGGTATTTGGGGAGTTTCTCCCATTCTTCTCTGCAGATAATCTCAAGCTCTGTCAGGTTGGATGGGGAGCGATGCTGCACAGCTATTTTCAGGTCTTGCCAGAGATCTTCGATTGGGTTGAAGTCTGGGCTCTGGCTCCATGACCAATGACATTCAGAGACTTGTCCTGAAGCCACTCCTGCATTTTCTTGGCTGTGTGCTTAGAGTCATTGTCCTGTTGGAAGGTGATCCTTTGCCCCATTCTGAGGTCCAGAGCACTCTGGAGCATCAATAATCTCTCTGTACTTTGCTCTGTTCATCTTTGCCTTGATCCTGACTAGTCTCTCAGTCTCTGCTTCTGAAAAACATCCACACATGATGATGCTGCCACTGCCATGCTTCACCATAGGGATGGTGCCAGGTTTCCTCCAGACATGACGCTTGGCATTTTTTAAATTTTACCTTTATTTGACTAGGCAAATCATTTAATTAAGAACAAATTCTCATTTACATTCTTATCTACCCCAGCCAAAACCAGACGACGCTGCGACAATTGTGCACCGCCCTGTGGGACTCCCAATCACAGCCAGATGTGATGCAGTTTGGATTTGAACCAGATACTGCAGTGACACCGCTTGCACTGAGACGCAGTGTCTTAAAACACAGCGCCACTCGGGAGCCCATTCAGCCAAAGAGCTCAATCTTGGTTTCAGCAGACCAGAGAATATTGTTTCTCATGGTCTGAAAGTCTGTTGTTGCCATTTGGCAAACTCCAAGTGGGCTGTCATGTCTCTTTTACTGAAGAGTGGCTTCTCTCTAGCCACTCTACCATAAAAGCCTGATTGGTGGAGTGCTACAGAGATGGTTGTCCTTCTGGAAGGTTCTCCCATCTCCACAGAGGAACTCTAGAGCTCTGTCAGCGTGACTATCCAGTTCTTGGTCAACTCCCTGACCAAGGCCCTTATCCACCGATTGATCAGTTTGGCCGGGTGACCAGCTCTAGGAAGAGTCTTGGTTGTTCCAAACTTCTTCCGTTAAATAATGGTGAAGGCCACTGTGTTCTTGTGGACCTTCAATGCAGCAGATATTTTTTGGTACCTTTCCCCAAATCTGTGCCTCGACACAATCCTGTCTCGTCACTTTACGGACAATTCCTTCGACCTCAAGGCTTGGGTTTTGCTCTGACATGCACCGTCAATTGTGGGACCATATATAGACAGGCGTGTGCCTTTCCAAATCCTGTCCAATCAATTGATTTTACCACAGGTGGACTCCAAGCAAGGATGACCAATGTCAATCTCAAGGGGGACCAATGGAAACAGGACGCACCTGAGCTCAATTTCGTGTCTCACAGCAAAGGGTCCGAATACAGATGTAAATAAGGTATTTTCAGTTTTCTTATTGTGTGTACATTGCCAAGTAAGCATGTTTTGTTTCATTCATTTTTAGAACAAGGCTTCAGCATAACAAAATGTGGGAAAAGTCAAGGGGTCTGAATACTTTCTGAAGGCACTGTAGGCCTCAGTCCAGATATTGTTTTTAAGTTTAGGTTTTACCTTTATTGTAGGCTACTACCGTTAGCACATAGCCACGTGCGCATGTGTTCTATACTATGTTTGTACTATTGTTGTGACTTCGATGAAGATCAGATCAAACCTGATGAAATCCAGGTTATTCCAAAGGGATCACATACTTTTTCTTGCCACTGTAGAGGTCCTGGATGGCATGCGATTGAGGGCAATACAGTTGCCATACCAAGCAGCGATGCAGGATCTGAGAACCCATGCCAAATCATTTCAGTCTCCTGAGGAGAAATAGGTTTTGCCGTGCCCTCTTCACAACTGGCTTGGTGTGCTTGGAACATGTTAGTTTGTTGGTGATGTGTACACCAAGGAGCTCTCAACGTGCTCCACTACAGCTCCGTCGATGAGAATGGGGGCGAGCTCGGTCCTCTTTTTCCTGTAGTCCCAAATCATCTCCTTTTTCTTGATCACGTTGAGGGAGAGGTTGTTGTCCTGGCACTACACGGACAGGTCTCTGACCTCCTCCCTATAGGCTGTCTCGTCGTTGTCGGTGATCAGGCATACCACAGTTGTGTCATCGCCAAACTTAATGATGGTGTTGAAGTCGTGCCTGGCCGTGCAGTCAAGAGTGAACAGAGAGTACAGGAAAGGACTGAACACGCACCCCTGAGGGACCCCCGTGTTGAGGATCAGCGTGGCGGATGTGTTGTTACCTGCCCTTACCACCTGGATGCGCCCTGTCAGGAAGTCCCGGATCCAGTTGCAGAGGGAGGTGTTTAGTCCCAGGGTCCTTAGCTTAGTGATGAGCTTTGAGGGCACTATGGTGTTGAACGCTGAGCTGTAGTCAATAGCATTCTCACATATGTGTTCCTTTTGTCCAGGTGGGAAAGGGCAGTGTGGAGTGCAATAGAGATGGCATCATCTGTGGATCTGTTAGGGCGGTATGCAAATTGGAGTGGGGTCTAGGGTTTCTGGGATAATGGTGTTGATGCGAGTTAGTGTTACTGTTCTTGGGCACAGGGACTATGGAGGTCTGCTTGAAACATGTTGCTATTACAGACTCAGACAGGGAGAGGTTGAAAATGTCAGTGAAGACACTTGCCAGTTGGTCAGAGCATGCTCGGAGTACACGTCCTGGTAATCCGTCTGGCCCTGCGGCCTTGTGAATGTTGACCTGTTTAAAGGTCTTACATCAGCTGTGGAGAGCGTGGTCACACAGTCGTCCGGAACAGCTGATGCTCTCATGTATGTTTCAGTGTTACTTGCCTCGAGCGAGCATAGAAGTAATTTAGCTCATCTGGTAGGCTCGTGTCACTGGGCAGCTCTTGGCTGTGCTTCCCTTTGTAATCAGTAATAGTTTGCATGCCCTTCCACATCCGACGAGCGTCGGAGCCGGTGTAGTACGATTCGTTCTTATTCCTCTATTGACACTTTGCCTGTTTGGTGGTTCTTCGGAGGGCATAGCGGGATTTCTTATAAGCTTCCGGGTTAGAGTCCCGCTCCTTGAATGCTGCAGCTCTGCCGTTTAGCTCAGTGCGAATGTTGCCTGTAATCCATGGCTTCCGGATTATCGACCCGTAATACAGTCATTTTTGTGGTATCATACTGTATGTCATTACACAGTACTTGCATTGATATCATATTTATATTACAGTAGGTGTACTGTAATATGAAATACCGAATTTTACTTGGCACCGAGCTGTCTGTAAACTACTGTCAATTTCACTTTAACCCCTTTACAGGGCAGGTAGTGTTGGCATCTCTGAGCTGCAGATTTAAGATGGGTTGGGGTGCCTTTATGGATCTTTTGTGTTAAACTGTCTATTTGGGATGCTTATACTATAGGTGCAGGTATGCAAGAATATCTGTACTGTATGTTTAGAGTGCCTATAGGCAAAGGCTGTAAGTACAGTATGTTTGGCATATAAACTCTGGTATGATACTATTGTGTGTTTTGGATGCCTACTGGTGCAGATGTAGTCTTTGTCTCCTTGTCTGTTTGTTTAGGATGTCTATAGGTTCATCGGACGTCAGTATAGTGTCAGTGTTCGGCTGGGATTACAGATTCCAAGCATGCTCCAGAGGGAGGTAGGAGGGTGGGAGCAGGATGGAGAGAGGGGTAGGGAGGGAGGTGCTCCCCAGTTCCCTCTGACATTGTGAGTGTCAGCCTCAGATCACTTTAATCAGAGAGAGGATATGCATGATAAAACGGATAAGGGACTTTAATCAAAAAAATTCGCTGGTCTGGAAACGTGACACACTCCGACAAGCGCGCCTCATCCCCGCTGCACCCCCATGTCACTGGCAAGGCAAGCCGTCGCGGCTCCCTCCCTCCACCATGAATATGCATGTGTTGGTGGTGGTGGTGGTGGTGGTGGGGGAGCAGGCTAGGTAGAACATTAAAATGGGCTATTGTTTGTTCAGCTGCACAGTGTATGGCGACCAGAAGACATTTCTAAACAGAAGCCCCACCATTCTCCCAACATCCTGTACATTTTCTTCATACCGCCATCGCCAGACACAACACACTCCTTTGTGTGTTGATTAATGTATGTACTCACATACATAGTACATATATACATGCACATACAGTACATCATTCTTGACTTTTCCCCAGGATTAAGTTGTGTGGCAGAAATCGTTTATGAGCATTCGTCAATTCCTCGTCGTCACATACATAGCGGTAACTAGTAGTTCAGTATTGTCATGTTCTCCAAACATTTAGGATGTTCCCCTCTGTATAGAACACACATGTGCTACTGCTACATGACCATAGGCTCCCCCAGAACAGTTGTATGTTGCACGTGCATAGATGTTAAGATTTGACCATTATCATACAAGATGAATCACCACTTGACTCGATTCGAAGAAATGCCTTTCATTCAATTTTGTTCTTTATTACACATACTGAAACTGTTCTAGAAAACAGATTTGAGAGACTTTAATGAAACTATAGGGTACACACTCAGTTAGGAACCCTACAGTACACATAGAACCTTGGGAATAAAGCAAAGCTAGTAATCTACACTCCAGTGTTGACAGTAATTTGACCCTGACATTGTGAACAGGGAGAGAGAGTACCACAGGATTCATGGACCTGACTGCCTGGCCCCTCTGACTCCAACAAAGGCCTGAAGGCTGTAAATCAAATTAAATGTTATATGTAACATGCTTCGTAAACAACACATGTAGACTAACAGTAAAATGCTTACTTACAGGTCCTTTAAAGATAAAATAGATGAGATAAAAAATGAAATAGCGACATACGGAATAAATACATAGTGAATAACGAATAACAATAATGAGTAAACATGTAAACAAGTCTATATACAGGGGAGTACCAGTACCGAGTCGATGTGCAGGGGTACGAGGTAATTGAGGTAACTGTGTACATATAGGTAGGAGTAAAGTGACTAGGCAACAGGATAGATAATAGACTGAGCTGTAGCAGCAATGTATGTGGAGCAGTACAGCCATGTGCTAAACAGAGTGAGTAAAGTAGTGCAGTAAACAACGAAGATTAAGAATAAAAGTGGTGAAAGTAGTATCAAATAGTAGTAGTAAAAATACACTTGATATAGTCCTTGGCCTATATCCTCATCTGACTTTGGTGCAGGTCATGCTGTTCTTCACATTACGGTCTGTGGTAAACACACACTACAACAAATCAAATCACAGTTTATTTGTCACATGCACAGGATACAGAAGGTGTAAACGGTACAGTGGAATGGTTACTGGCACAGTGAAGTCTTTTGTTTAGACCCATAATCCCAACCCATACTACCATGCACAAATCTGCAGGTAGCTAAAGCTAACTAACTGGGTTCAATGTTAGCTAGATAGCAAACATTAGGCTATACTACCAATACAAATGGATTTCTGAGATACAAATAACATTACTACACGTAGCATTAGCTAGCGAGCCAGCCAGCTAATGTTAGCTAGATAGCTCACAGTCTTCTTTAACTTGCAATGAAAACAACTTTATGACAAAATCAGAAAAGTCTAATATCTGAAAATGTAGCTAGACTCTTACCCGTATACATGAATGGATGCTTCCCCCTCTCTGTCATGGATGCCATGGTTGCACTTAGCTAACCAATTAGATTCAATGTTAGCTAGTTAGCTAACATTAGGGTATAAATAGCAATGCAAATGACTTCCTGAGTTACAAATAATATTGCTACACAGCTCATACATGTAACGTTAGCTAGCCAGCCAGCCAGCTAATGTAAGCTAGCTAACAGTATGTTTTTCTTTTCAAATTTAGAAATGTATCATATCTAAAAATGTAGCTAGACTCTTACCAGTTATACATGGATGAATGCTTCTCCCTCTCTGTCATGGATGCCATGGTTGCCCTTAGTTTGTAATCCAGCCTTCTGTGCTATCTTTTTGACTCCCACCACATTTGCAATCATACTCTGCTTCCACCAGGCATTCCACTGATTTCAAAACTCGGTCAACTTCTTCTGTGAAAACAATACTGTTGATTGCCATTTCTTCCCCATCAATGTCATTAAAATACTCTACAATGTCAGGTTTAATGAAAATGTTTTGACCTAAATAAGGGATTTCGTCATCGTCTAATTCATTTTCAGAGGCAGAGAGAGTCAGCATGGCACGATCGTCCTCCAGAAAGTAGTCCATCACAACTTTTTTCCCAATTATCTTTGTCGATAGCGCCTGTGAAATTCAGGGCAGCAATGTTGAGAGCAGTAGCAACACTTGTGCAGCTCTTCATGATATTTTTCAAAAAGGCACTGTAGAAAAGATTATATATACATACTGAGCAGCTCATGTTAAAGACAGAAGCATCCTACATGACAGACCAATCCAAACTCATCTCTCAGCATGTCCAGCACATCCATTATCTCAGCCAATCATGGCTAGCGGGAAGGGTCCTGCCTTTTTCTGTGGCTAAACCAACTAGGCTGGTAATTTAACAATTTTATTCGTATTTACAGATGGCATACACGTTTTTTATTAAGGCACATGAAAGTTCAAATGTTCCAGAAGCATTTTTGCCCAAAAAAAAAGCTTTTTGATTTAAAAAAAAATGTTTTCTTTCAAATGCCTCTCCTGTTATGTAGTGACGTGGGCCATACGTCTAGCTTCATGGAACGGGTCATATATTTTGGCATAAAGGCGTTTCCGCCACCATTTCTCACATAATACATTTTACAGACACAAAAAGATCCCACCATGGCGAACGTTTCCATTACAGCTGTCGTGATTTTTTTATATGGTATGACTTTGCTAGCATAAAAACTGTGATTAGAGACATGGTCATTGAATTCTTTAGTGCTGTTACGTTAGATACCGGAGCTCCGAGGCACGCTTTTTCAAACCATGTGTTGCAAAATGGGAGGTCCCACTGATTTCACCTTGGTTCTGGTGCTTTCTTCAATTCCATACTGCTTTCAAACACCAACCTCTACTGGAAATCGTTCTTACAAGTATAGTTGGGATTTTGTACATGTAGTTTCACCTGACTGGTAGCTTAGCGGGAAGTGTCCGGTCCTCTGGCAGTCTCTATGGGGGTGCCACAGGGTTCAATTCTCGGGCAGACTCTTTTCTCTGTATATATCAATGATGTTGCTCTCGCTACGGGCGATTCCCTGATCCACCTCTACGCAGACGACACCATTCTGTATAATTCCGGCCCGTCCTTGGACACTGTGCGACCTTCAATGCCATACAACACTCCTTCCGTGGCCTCCAACTGCTCTTAAACGCTAGTAAAACCAAATGCATGCTTTTCAACCGTTCGCTGCCTGCACCCGCACGCCCGACTAGTATCACCACCCTGGATGGTTCCGACCTAGAATATGTGGACATCTATAAGTATCTAGGTGTCTGGCTAGACTGTAAACTCTCCTTCCAGAGTCATATCAAACATCTCCAATCTAAAATCAAATCTAGAGTCGGCTTTCTATTCCACAACAAAGCCTCCTTCACTCACACCGCCAAACTTACCCTAGTAAAACTGACTATTCTACCAATCCTCGACTTCGGTGATGTCATCTACAAAATAGCTTTCAATACATTACTCAGCAAACTGGATGCAGTTTATCACAGTGCCATCCGTTTTGTTCCTAAAGCACCTTATACCACCCACCACTGCGACCTGTATGCTCTAGTCGGCTGGCCCTCGCTACATATTCGTTGCCAGACCCACTGGCTCCAGGTCATCTACAAGTCCATGCTAGGTAAAGCTCCGCCTGATCTCAGTTCACTGGTCACGATGGCAACACCCACCCGTAGCACGCGCTCCAGCAGGTGTATCTCAATCTCACTGATCATCCCTAAAGCCAACACCTCATTTGGCCGCCTTTCGTTCCAGTTCTCTGCTGCCTGTGACTGGAACGAATTGCAAAAATCACTGAAGTTGGAGACTTTTATCTCCCTCACCAACTTCAAACATCTGCTATCTGAGCAGCTAACCGATGGCTGCAGCTGTACATAGTCTATCGGTAAATAGCCCACCTAATTGTACCTACCTCATCCCCATACTGTTTATATTTATTTACTTTTCTGCTCTTTTGCACACCAATATCTCTACCTTTACATGACCATCTGATCATTTATCACTCCAGTGTTAATCTGCAAAATTTGCAATTATTCGCCTACCTCCTCATGCCTTTTGCACACAATGTATATAGACTCTCTTTTTTTTCTACTGTGTTATTGACTTGTTAATTGTTTACTCCATGTGTAACTCTGTGTTGTCTGTTCACACTGCTATGCTTTATCTTGGCCAGGTCGCAGTTGCAAATGAGAACTTGTTCTCAACTAGCCTACCTGGTTAAATAAAGGTGAAATAAAAAAATAAAAAATAAAGTCTGGGGGACTATGGAACATTCAGGGACATTGTTGCAGGGACTGCAGGGACGTTGTTGCAGGGACGTTGTTGCAGGGACGTTGTTGCAGGGACGTTGTTGCAGGGACGTTGCTGCAGGGACGTTGCTGTAGGGACGTTGTTGCAGGGACGTTGTTGCAGGGACGTTGTTGCAGGGACGTTGCTGCAGGGACGATGCTGCAGGGACGTTGTTGCAGGGACGTTGTTGCAGGGTCATTGTTGCAGGGGACGTTGTTGCAGGGACGTTGTTGCAGGGGACGTTGTTGCAGGGGACGTTGCTGCAGGGGACGTTGCTGCAGGGACGTTGCTGCAGGGGACGTTGCTGCAGGGACGTTGCTGCAGGGACGTTGCTGCAGGGACGTTGTTGCAGGGACGTTGCTGCAGGGACGATGCTGCAGGGACGTTGTTGCAGGGACGTTGTTGCAGGGTCATTGTTGCAGGGACGTTGTTGCAGGGACGTTGTTGCAGGGGACGTTGCTGCAGGGACGTTGCTGCAGGGACGTTGCTGCAGGGACGTTGCTGCTGGGGACGTTGCTGCAGGGACGTTGCTGCAGGGACGTTGCTGCAGGGACGTTGTTGCAGGGACGTTGTTGCAGGGACGTTGCTGCAGGGACGTTGCTGCAGGGACGTTGTTGCAGGGACGTTGCTGCAGGGACGTTGCTGCAGGGACGTTGTTGCAGGGACGTTGTTGCAGGGACGTTGCTGCAGGGACATTGCTGCAGGGACGTTGTTGCAGGGACGTTGTTGCAGGGACGTTGCTGCAGGGACGTTGTTGCAGGGACGTTGTTGCAGGGACGTTGCTGCAGGGACGTTGCTGCACTGTTGTTCAAATATATTTTTATTATTTATTATATTATAAGGTTCTGTCTTAAGCATCCTAAACAATGCCATAGATTCCATTTTTGAAAAATAGTCCACTTTAAGAAGAAAAAAAAGGGAAGCATTACTGAAGATGCAAACCTGGTATTCCAACTGATTATAGGCTACTAGCGCCAACGACTTATACTGTAGATGTGAAGAAAAAAAACAGTGGAGAAAAAACACCAAATAATCACACGCTGCTATTTATTGCTGACTAGCAGATGTCACTCATTTGCATTGTGAACTAATAATGAAGCAGCGAGTTATGATCTGTTTTTCAGTACAATTTTATGAAAGTTCCCTGAAGCCTTCAGAAAGCCTCAGTTTCCCATCACTAGAATGATTTCCCTTTAAAGGCCTGTGGCTTAAACCAAGTGAGTACCTGGGCAAATACTATCATTAAAATGAATGTTCGTTACGTTTGATACTGGAGTTCCGCGGCATGCGTCGAAATTGCTATGCAGTGTACTTCAAAACAGTGTACTTCAAAGCAGTGTACTTCAAAACAGTGTGCCAATGCCTGTATCACTTCTTCCCAAGCACGTGCTCAATGATGTCCGAAGCTTTGTTTTTGGGTAGCGGGTGGATTAAAATTCCAACTGTTGGATATCCTAACTCTGTTTGGATTCCATTAGGAATTACAGGCCTGAGGTGACCTGTAAACCAGGAGTTTCCTAACACCACTGAGTTAGGGTAAAAATAAACCATCAAAGTAAGCCCTTATGATATATGTTATGTATATTGTCATACAGTTTCAATTTAACAATGACATTCACCTAGGAACTCAATTGGTGAAAGTCACAGGCCGTTCATCAAAGGAAATAATACCACAACCATTTCTCTGTCACACACACAAATACAGTCATGGGTGGTAACTTTACAATTAACTCAAAATGAAAAGGCACCCTGGAAAATACTGTATGCAAATGAGGCTTTCCACCATACACCATTTCATTATATTTAACTCCACTGTAGAGTGAAATTTTGTGATATTTTTTACCCCACAATAGAGTGAGTGCATTTTATATTTCACTCCAGAGTAGTGCCTAAATGCCTATTAGTTCACTCCAGTGTATAGTGAAATGCCTAGTAGTTCAGTCCAGTGTATAGTGAATTTAACACAGACAGTGTTAATTTTCTGTTCTCTATAAGGTTACAGAAACACTGTCTAAATGTTAACATTTTAACACAAATTCACTCAGTTGAGAGGGTTAGTTAAAAAAAGGGTCAATACAGGTAGTCCGGGTAGCCATTTGATTAGCTATGTAGCAGTCCTTGTTTAGCAGTCTTATGGCTTGGGGGTAGAAGCTGTTCAGGGTCCTGTTGGCTCCAGACTTGGTGCTCTGGTACCGCTTGCCGTGCGGTAGAGCAGTCTATGGATTGGGTGGCTGGAATCTATGACAATTTGTTCGGCCTTCCTCTGACACCACCTGGCAGACATGGCTGTGTGTGTGTGTGTGCATGCGTGTGTGTGTGTCTGTGCGTGTGCATGTTCGTGTACACTCTGTGTGTGTGCCTGTATGTGTGTACATTGAGACGCAGTTCTAAACACAGACGGCGTGTCGCGTCGCAGCGACAGGGGCGCGTGTGTGTGTGTGTGTGTCAGCAGATGGCCTCTGAACACCAGTCTTCACTGTGCATGCCCAGCTCCTCTCCTCTCTCCTCTCCGGTCTGTCTGAGCAACAGTACGGACAGATGTGGATTGACACTCTTAGGACCCCCATGCACTCTCTAGCACATCAAAGCTAATGAAGGATATTCAAGTGCCACTGAAGGGAAGAGGAGAAGAAAAAACACACAGTGGAATAATTGCTTCTCCAGCTATGATAATTAATTAGCACATACATGCATTTCGGAGCAGGTCATACATGTGGAGCAGATGGCCTTTAAGAAAACATGTATGAGTCAGTAGTATCAGAAAAAAAACAACAACAACATACTGTTGTCTATGAAACCAGGCACGTCTAAGCCTATTTGCATAATATATTGGTTGGAGCGTTGAAGGTAATTAGCCATTTGATATCAGGGACCCTTTAAATGGTAAGAGTTGTTCGAGATGGTCTCTGCCATAGAACTGGAATTAGTCTTTTACAATTCTATGGTCTCTGCAGCAAAGACATACTCTTAAAGTTTTTTGATATTTGATAATCACAGCTTTGTTTGTGGTTAGTACAATAGACACTACAAATAGCTTTATAAACTTGTGTGTTTGCGTGCGCGTTTACGTGTGTGTGTGTGTGTGTTTCTATGTGAGTGTCTTAAGTGTGTCCATGCGGGTGTGTTTCTCTACCTCCCTCTCTTCACAGTGATTAAATATGCAAAGCCATTTCCCTGATTATTCTTTCCCAGTTGTATTCGAGACGAAGCGCGGTGTGTCTCTCCCGCCTTTTTGTGCCCATCCCGTTATTGGCTCACCTTCCAGAACAAATCCCTCCAATTCAGCGGATCATCATTTAGAGGGCAGGGAGCTTGTTAACCTAATGATTAAGTTAAACCAGCCCTTTAAGAATATATGGATGTGCTTCATCTGAGCTGAACAGTGTAATGGTTTGGAAATAAAGGGGCAGGCTGACTGGCTGGTGGAAGGAGGCTGTGGTGAAATGGCTGGGTGCAGGTCAAGGAGGCAGACTGAATGGGAAATTACGCTGATCGAAGGAAAGGAGGAACGCCGTGCGTATTGACTTGTAGGACACGTCGATATAGGCTCGCTTGTCAACATGTAAATACAGATCTATTATTTAGACTGGATGTGTTGTTGAGTGTGATATTTTTGGAAGCATTGCGCCCCGAATATATTTGACGTGTCCAAAACATTTCAAAAGTAATTTGATGTAAAGTTAAAGATGTTTACTTAAATGAATTGGATAATGAGATATACAATATAATTCATAATGTACATTCTTTCTACTTTTTTTTCTTTCTTTATTTCTCTCTCTCTCTCTCCCCCCCCTCTCTCTCTCTCTCTCCTATCCATCCCACCCTCTTTCTCCCTCCCTGCCTTGTCCGCAGCCGTTGTCTCGTGTTGGGTGACCTCCTTCTTCCTGTCAACCAGATCACTCCCCATGCCACTCAAACCCCTCTTCTCTCCTCATCTCTCTTGCCTATTGATCCTGGTCAGTGGCGATCGATCATGCTAGAATATTACATCTTAGTTATCCACAGGCTGGCTGGCTGGAGAGTTCAGGGACAAGGTAGCATCCCAAATGGCACCCTATTCCCTTTATAGTGCACTACTTTTGACCAGAGCCCTATGGGCCTGGTCAAAAGTAGTGCCCTATGTAGGGAATACAGTGCCATTTGGGACACACAGGGACAACTCCTGTTTCTGTCACCAAAACTCCAGCCAAAGTCACTGAGTGAAACTCTGCTACTCACAGAGTCAGGCAGTCTGCTGGCGCTAAATTTAGTTTAGCGCCTCGCTCTAGAACCCTAGAACTCAGAGGAAGTTCTTACTGTGTGTTGTCCTTTTTCCTTCCTCGGAGTTGAGAAGGGGCTGAGTTATTGTTTGAGATGGTTTTCTTTGAGATGGTCCTGATAACATCATTTAACTTTTGTAACGTCTTTTAACTTCAGTGTCATTATCTCACAAGATTTGTGGAGATATGGGACGTTTCGTCAGCGCGGCTTGAGTCAAACCGTTAAAATTAATGAGAGATGGTGTTCGTCCCAAATGGCACCCTATTCACTATATAGTGCACTCCTTTTGACGGGGACCCATAGGGCTCTGGTCGAAAGTAGTGCACTGTATAGGCAATAGGGTCCCATTTCAGACGCAGAGAGGTCAGAGGGGATTCGATTGAAAGAATATCTACTATTGATGTTATCTACATATTTAGTTACTATTTACAGAAGCTTTGCTATTTGGTTTGAAATGAATATGCTCTTACACAGTCAGATTTAAATTGTGTCCGATTTCTATGGAGATAGAGGGAATTAGCGACCCTGAATGTATGGCTTTTGATGGAGATGTATTATGCAAATGTTATTTTGATTGTCGGAGTACTTGTTTTGGAAGTTAGCTGTGTAGTGTTTTTTGTGTATCGTTTCATTGTTATACTGTAGCTGGAAGTAGCCTCTAATACCTACTAAGTAGGGTTCAACTTCATCTAGATAGAGTCGTCAGGTATAGTTGGTCCTCATTGTATAAGGATAACGGCATCCTTCCAATTCTTCATGAACATTACAAATGTTTTTTTTTTTTTTTTTACACGTACAACCAATGTATTGTGTTATGTAGAGTTCAGATATCTATTTAAAGATGTGTTTCAGATACTGATGGTTCAGGGCAACATAGGCTAATGTGCAAGCAATACCCCTTCTCCCTACCTCACCTAAAAAAGTGAGAGAATACAATATAAAGATCGAGCAGCAAGCCACTAGGGTACTGCATGGAGGGGAGAGGGGAGGGGGCTGGCTATAGCTGCTCTGAATGAAATTACAGCCGCCAGGCACTACCTGTTGCTGGGGGTTGGTTACAGAGATGGCTCTATTGTGGATGTGGAGGGGCGCGTAGGGTGTGTGTGTGTGTGTTTGTGTGTGTGCGTGCGTGAATGTTCACCTGTCTGTGCATATGTGTGAGTGCGCATGCACCTCTTTGTGTGTGTCTGTGAGGGTCTCTCTCTGTGTGTGTGTGTGTGTGTGTGTGTGTGTGTGTGTGTGTCTGTGTGGGTCTCTCTCTGTGTGTGTGTGTGTGTGTGTGTGTGTGTGTGTGTGTGTGTGTGTGTGTGTGTGTATGTGTGTGTGTGTGTGTATGTAGGGGGGTATTGAACGCATGTAGAACAGGATACAGGCAGTGAGGATGTGTGCTGTTAAACCAGGGCTTCCAGCGCTCTGAAGTGGACAGATCAGATGCAGACGAGATTAGATTTCGTTTAAAAGCCTCTCCGGCGCACTAATGGCATGGGGCCGCGAGCGCAGAGGCCAGAGTAAGGTCAGTGGCGTGGAATTGAATGCCCTCCAGCTAATCTCACATCTACACCCCCACCCCCACATCTCACAGACACACACTGGTGCACGCAAACACACACACACACTGGTGCACACAAACACACAGAGAGAGAGAGAGAGAGAGCGAGACACACATATATTCATACATGCATGCAGACACACACAACCTCTTTCTGCCTGTGTGTATAAAGCAGATTTTGACATAGGATACAGTATCATTGGCCAGTTCTGAGTTTGTTTCATTTGTGCCGTTCTCTTTCCTACACTGACTGAGTGGCTGCTTTCTGAAGGACACAATGGAGTACAGCTAAAAGTTGGTGAGACATGATACACTACTTTCAAGTGGAAATGTCGAGAAGTGTCAGACCTGTTGAGGAAAACAAAGTTCCCTCGGTTGCTGTGAGTTTGTTCTGTGGACGGATAATCTCAGCAACATGTCTAGGACTGCTATTCCAATTAAGAAAACCAGTGCATTGAGTGTTCTATCATCTCTTCACAGACAACTGCGCCATGATGCAATGGTCTGGGACTCCGAACGCAAATTAGAATTCACTTTTAATCCTAAACAGAAGAGTTGAAGACGGCAATTTAATTTGCCCCTCTTTCTTTTTTTTCTTTCTAGGAATTCTTTCTATTTTCCCCAACAGTCCCAGGTGCCAGAGCAACTTTGAAGAAGTAAGATATCAATAGTTTATTGGCATGGAGTGTAAATTTAACAAGTGCACGTTTCATAGACACTTGGTGAAAATGATTTTTATTAAGGATTTAAGTCTTTTTTATCCACTCTGGAGATTAGTGAAACATAATGAATTTTTGAATAAAATGGAAAAGGCATTAATGAAAACTTCCCTAAGATAACTTCTAAAATAGATAAAAGGTCCTTTAGGAATTATGACATTATTATGTGACAAGGTTTGGAAGGAGAGCACACTGTTTCCTGATTTAATCCATTTTGAGGAAATAACTGTTCACCGTTCCTCACCTCAGTTACGGCAATGCTACAAAACCACATTGGGTAGTAAATAGCAATTAAACATTTCTCGGGAAATATTAATATAATCATGATGTACATCATTTAGCCACACAACCGCTAAACAATCTATACGTAACTACCCTAACCACTAGGCAGGGTAGCCTAGTGGTTAGAGCGTTGGACTAGTAACCGGAAGGTTGCAAGTTCAAATCCCTGAGCTGACAAGGTACAAATCTGTCGTTCTGCCCCTGAACAGGCAGTTAACCCACTGTTCCTAGGCCGTCATTGAAAATAAGAATTTGTTCTTAACTGACTTGCCTAGTAAAATAAAGGTTAAAAAAAATCAAATACAATTCCATTTATCAAAAGGAGATTGCTCTGTTAATTGAATAATGGCACATTGCATCCTCAAAAGCCCGTAGCAAAGTGATCGCTGAACAAACTGATTTAAGGTTATCAGTTGCACATGGATATCTGAAACAGAAATCAACAGGCTAATTAATTAGCTATGTTTGAACAGATGAGAAGATTATTGCTTGAATGTCTATATGGCGATGCTACGCAGTTATCCTTAATACAGAATTGTCTTGTAAAGGACAGATGAATATCATCTTAAAAATACTCCGCTCTCCTAGCTGAGCAGTTTATTAACAATTCTTAGCCAGGTCCACATTACCATTCAAATACACACGGTCATCAAAATACCTCTGAGACCCACTCAAACAATAACACACTATCTCTCTGTTCAGTCTGCTTTTGTGTTAGGACCAGCCTCCCTCCACACTCCTTGGCATGGGAGACTGTAAAGGCAGAAGGCACCTGAAGACTTTCTGACCGGGGCCCTGGAACCCGATCAGCTGACCCGTTCCAAATCCACCCCTGAACCAGGCATGGAAATAGCCCAGGCACCAGTGGGGTGTGGGCCTGGTGGGTGCGGGGTGGGCACGGGTGCAGGCCGCGGGTAGGCCCTGGCACAGGGCGTGGGCAGGCCTGGGTGAACACGTCAGGTTGATTTATGTGACGCCTGGCCCTGCCTGACCCCTGTTTGTGGCCAAGCTGGCTCTGGCTGAGTCTCAAATGACACCCTAACCACTTTAAAGTGCACTATTTTTTGACCAGAGCCCTATGGGCCCTGGTCAAAAGAAGTGCACTATAAAGTGAGAAGGGTGCCGTTTGGGACACAACCGCTGTCTGGCTGGCCCTGGCATGTTTCTCCTGGCTGGGATTGGGCTGGCTCTCCATGTCTCCTCTGGCTTATGTCCACCTGTTCTCTCAGAGTCCACCACACTCGGCCAAACGCTAGAGGAGGAGAGGATGGAGAGAGAGAGAGGAGTAGGAGAGGATGGAGAGAGAGGAGGAGGAGGAGAGGAGGGAGAGAGAGGAGGAGGAGAGGATGGAGAGAGAGGAGGAGGAGAGGAGTGGAGAGAGAGGAGTAGGAGAGGATGGAGAGAAAGGAGGAGGAGGAGAGGAGGGAGAGAGAGGAGGAGGAGAGGATGGAGAGAGAGGAGGAGGAGAGGAGGAGGAGAGGATGGAGAGAGAGGAGGAGGAGAGGAGAGAGATAGAGGAGGAGGAGAGGATGGAGAGAGAGGAGGAGAGGATGGAGAGAGAGAAGGAGGAGAGGATGGAGAGAGAGGAGGAGAGGATGGGGTTAGGTGGGGGATGCCAACGGCTCTAGGTCATTGATCACAATTCAGTTGTAACTAATGCAAAAAAAAGAGATGTTGGAGTAAAGGGAAGGAATTGGGGTTGACCCATGATGGCTTGCCCAGACTAGCCTGTCCAGATGGCTGCTGTATGACCAGAGGTCTAAACTAAACAATAGAGTGACTGACTGGATAACTCATCTATCAGGCCTAAGGTATTGTGGAATGTGTGGTGAGGAATGTATTCTGTGTTACAACTGGTGAACTGTGACCTGGGCTTAAGGGCAGACCTGCGAAGCATCACATGTAGTACTGTGGAGGGTGGACACAGATTTCCAGGAATACATTGAGACATGCTTTGCATGGCATGTTGTTGTAAGTGGATGTTTTATTTATTTTTTCAGAAAAAGTTCAGTAGGCTTGAACTGATTTCAGCAGTTCATACACCAGATCAAATGTACACTTCTCTCTCTCGCTCTCTCTCTCTCTTTCGTTGTCCTGAGAAGTTTGTCCAATTGAGACAGGATGGGTAGAAGGAGTCAATGATTAAACTCTCTCCCATTCCCCTCTCTCCCATCTCACCCTCTCTCCCCTCTTGTTCCATGGCCCTACCTGCTCAGCGGGGGTTCCAATTAGATTGTCTGGGAGTTCCAGAGGCTCGCCCATGTGGAAGGAGATGAAATGGAGGGAATCACTGGCCATCGATACCCAATTATAAGACTATAGGGCAGCACTAACTTTCAATGATCCCTTGCACTGGGTTACTGAGTGACTGGGCCCCTCCATTCTCTGCACTCTATTGTTTTAAGGACAATAGTTGGGTGATAGACCACAAACACATGATGAGCATCACGCTGAGACGATACCACCGAGGAGTCCGACTTTACATTTGAGCGTCGCTAAAACTGTGCATTTACATGGTAATTCCATAGCAAACACATTTTTACCTTCGATGAAAACACATGATTTAGCTTCTATGATTGTGACAGCGGCTTGCAGTTTGTATGATTTCACATGGAAAGTTTTTTTTGTGGAGTAAACAAACAGGAAGAGGGACCAATAAAGATGCTGTTAGCAGGACGTTATGTGGCTCGTTACAACATTTACATTTCTCACGCGCTCAGCAGATGTTTAGTTTGAACAACGGTTATGAAGATCAGACCATCCATTTGACTCCCCCCTCCATCATATTACTCTGGAGAGAATGGGTGAGGGTCAGTATTTCCATATCTCCAAGGTAGCCACCCTAACATGTACATATCACTAATCCCGCGTCTGCATTATTTAATGTTACACACACACACACATCAGTTTCACAACGCATTACTCTCGTATTTCCAGTAGGAGACATGGTTAATTAGGTAGGGGCGACACGTATGGCTGCAGGCTTTCATCTGAAGAATTATCTCAGGAGTTGAGACAGACAGCCACGTCCTCTGACTGGGCCCTGAACCAACCACCTTCTACAATCTTTCAACCTCCTCCCTTCTCCTACCTCCCTTTCCCCCCACGATCACTCATATTATACAGACTCCCAAATCATCCAGATACAGGTCACACACTGATGACTTTCTACCAAGGACCCGAGGTGTCCTGTAATATGCCTGAGAGTGACGCGTGGCGCGGGCCTCCCTTGACACTCTGTTAATTTGCACATCAATAAGGAGAGGAGGAAGGCTTTGACCCAATTAGAGGAGAGGAGAAAGGGATGAAACAGCTTCCTGGTTTACTCCTGATCATCCTCACAGGGGAGGGGAGGAACGGCACTCTGTGCCGCGCCACGGCAACCGTCCGTCTGCTCCCACCTTCCGTGGCACCCGCTGGGAGTGACCGGATCAGTTTCGGAATCCAGGGTTAGCCAGGGGTCACGGGATGAAAGGAATGTACTGCTTAGCCAATCAGAAGGCTAAGGACAGGCTGTGTGGAGTGGTGGAGGAGAAGTGGCCAGGAGGCAGAGAGCTGTGTGGTGCCACTGCCAGAGAGAGCCTGACCTGGTCTGACCCAACTCGAGCCGACTTCATCTTGAGAGACTCCCTGTCCTTCACCTAAACAGAGCAGTGGAGGGGAGAGCTAGAGCAAGAAAGGGATAACAAAGGAGAGAGAGAGGGAGAGAGAAAGAAAGAAAGAAAGAAAGAAAGAAAGAAAGAAAGAAAGAAAGAAAGAAAGAAAGAAAGAAAGAAAGAAAGAGGGGGAAGAGAAAGAAAAAGATGGTGTAGCGAAAGAGAGAGGGACCGAGTGAGAAAGAGAGCGACAGAGAAGGAAAGAGACTTCTCCAGACTCCATGCCTTGTTAGATCTATCATTCCTTAATTAATAGTGTTTTTCCGAAGACGTCTGAACTGTGTCATATCCGTTATTGGAAAACCCAACGCGGTTAATGAATCATTTTCATTTTTGATCCATTATATCATGCTAGTTGATCTCCTCTTTTCCGCGCCGCTGAGTGATAGCGTCGTTTTCTGCCCCTCGATCAAATTTAATTTGGCCTTCTATTATATTACAGTGTTGCGACTGAAGTGTCAATTTTTGTCAGGCAATTAGGAGCTCTAACCTGTGAAGCTGAGTTTGATAGGCATCGTAATTGGATTGTTTCAGCAATAGCTTGAAACGCTTTTAGCTTTTTTTTCTCCCTTCTTCCCTCCCTTTACTCTCCCTTCAAGTCCTCATCTCTCGTTGGCTTCTGATAGTAACTGTCTATATGTGTAACTTCCGAACAAACAAAAGATTTGAGGGATAGAGGGAGAGAGGGATAGAGGGAGTGAGTGGGCTTGCTGGGAGTGCTTGCCTACGCAGAAACTCTTAGCCTTTGCTGCTTCATACATTTGCATGGATTTTAAAATGCGCCCATGCACCAGACTTTTCCGCTACTGTGGCAGATATTTGTCTGTTGGTCTTGACCTCCTACTGAAGAGGAAATGTCTGTGTTCAAAAAGTCCTCACCTTTCTGGATGGTAGATTAGTCTGCCTCGATTGAGAACAGAATCATCTATGATGTATTCATTCATTAATCAGGTCAGGGCAACTTTCTTTTCATATTTATTGTTTTGTATTTTTTTAAATATTTTTTTTAATGAGATAGTGGTGGACACTTGTAGAATAAATAGTTATGATGAACTTAAAAACAGACAAATAAAAGTTGATTGCATAAATCACCGTTCCCTGTTTTTTCCT